>NC_092213.1:16606408-16871312 GCF_043381705.1 Parasteatoda tepidariorum
ATATATATATATATTATCAGAGAACTATAAATTTTCTCCAAAATTGTATATGAATTCGTAGCATACTGTCCTTGGCCATATAGACGCACTATAAGATTCTATGTAAAATTATAATTAGCAGGAGGTAATATACAGCTGTAATGTTTTTACTCAGATGAAACCGGCTTGTATTTGGTTACGATCATATATCAATTGGTTAACATTGTAATGCAATACGTTAAAAATAAATACTAATAGGAAGTATATAATTACAGAAAAAATCTCCTGAATAAAAACCCATTACATGTATGTCTAAATATAAAAGTATTGCGCATGAAATCGTGCAAATCATGTAATTATAAAAAGAACTACATTGAGTCTAATAATTTCATCTGATTATTATAATATACGAATATAATGCTTCATATAATAAATATTCTATATTTATATAATATATCGTTTAATTTATCATACCATGAATTTTATATTATATATCATCTAATTTAACCAATTGATACACTAACGTAAACAAGTGCAAACCGGTTTCAATCATATAAAAACAATAAAGCTGTATAGTATCACCTGATAGTTAAGATTTTACATTGAATCTTATAGTGTGTCTAATAATTTGGCTAGGGTATGTACATAAAAGGTAACAGCATCAAAAAAATACTTACTATTGCGTTTCGAAAAAAAATGGTTAATATATAAATACATATTGTTTTATATTTTCAAGTAATATTAACAGAAATAATATAAATAATTTCAAGATTAGGATTTAAAACAAATGTTTTGTGCCTGCACTAAATTTTACCTACACAATATTCGTGACTTTATTTCATTCTATTATAAAAATACATAGATACGTATGTCAAAACTTATGCGTTATGCATGCTACTGGATATTTGAGAGGCATTTTACTTCCCCCTTTTCATTTTTGCATCATTCTTTCTTGATTAGAGCTTTCAAAAAATAAAATTTCCTTCTACAGGATTTAGAAAATGTTTTTCGACGAATGCCGTTCGCCTCACTAAAAATATTACCTTGCAAATATTTTACGCAAATATGTCGACATCAGCTGTTATGCGATATCTTATTCAAATTTTAAAGGACTTGATGTAAAGTATATGACAAGATATTTCAAAATAAAAAAAAACTATATCAAATTGAAACATAAGTAGTTGTCATTTTACATAGATGTGAAATGCTTTTAGCTTCGTAAGCCACGCATGTTATTTTGTTGGAAGTAAATTTTCTTTGAAATCATTTTAGCATGTAATTATTTTTCTTGAAGATGTGTTTTTTTTCTTACTGAAAAAGCAAATTTGGCTTCAATACATTTAATATGAACCGTGTATTCATTTAAGCATTAAAAAATAATAGAAAAACAAGTCATTTATAAAATGACTTTTTGTAAAACCGCACTGAAGCGTAGCTCTGAAATATTTAAGATATTGTTATCTCCACTTTCAAAATCTAAATATAACTTAATTTTTAGATTTTCTAAAATTTCAAGCATGAAATTTGATGAATATATTATGTGATAATTTTTGTCATGGTAAAGGAAAAGCAAGTAGAGGAAGGTATAATCTAGTTTTGGAAGTCAAAAATAGAATTTTATCCTAAACTGATTAAAATATTTATTCGATGTTTGCAGTACCTAAAGATAGCAATGACGCTAAGAGATGGTTGTCGTATTATTGAAACATGTTGAGCGATTAAAAAACAAAACCATTAGCAGTATTACAATCCACGTTGACGTCATAACGGCGTGTTTCTCAAAGTTCATTTTGACCCAAAATGTTGCTGCGCCCTCTAGCAATAATAAAGAAAAGCAGATGGTCGATACAAAGTGATATGTTGACTTTCTGCGGCTTATAGCTAGTATCTCCTGCATATGCCTGTTTATTTCAGTACAGTTCAGCATGAACTATGATTATATTCACAGCACCAAGAATGAAATACTTTTTTGAATATGTATATCAATTTAAAGTTGTGTATTTTCTTTCTTTATTTAAGTAAGAATTGCCGTAAAAATAAGGAACTTCATTAATTTATGTCAACGTTTTGGAGTTATTTCAAATTTTGCTTTTATGGGGAAGAGTATGAAATTTTCTTTCTAAATCTTATGGCTTAGATATTATTTCTGATACTCATAAAGTATTTTGAAGTATCAGTATTTTGAAAGATAACAACTAAACTTAAAAAACAAATAAACAGAAAAATTATGAAAATAAACAATAGAACTAACAAACAACCAACCAAACAAATATAAACAAATACATAAATTATTTTAAATAGACAAACAGGCAGGGCAAAAGTTTTTCTCAAAAGTTCTTATTTCGAATTTTAATTTCCTTTCTCATGCTTTTAGTTCAAAATTTTTTCAACAGATAGCGCTGCAAGTAGTAAACCTGTAAATCAAAGGGGCAAAAAAAAACTAATGATTACAATACAAGTTTTCAAAATGTATCAATGCATAAAAATCAAATTACGATATTTTTAAAATGTTAAGTGTTAGCCAGAACAACGTGTCGTTATCGGATGTCAAAATTTGCTTACATCAAAAAGCAATCGAATAAAGGGAAATACTTACAGCTCCATCTTTCGGAAATTTTTTTAAACTAAATAAGCCGAGAAGTTTGGTAGTCTGCATTTTTTTAAAATCTTAACATTTATTTCGTACTTATTTTTTTTTTGTT
Source organism: Parasteatoda tepidariorum (assembly GCF_043381705.1). NCBI lineage: Eukaryota > Metazoa > Arthropoda > Arachnida > Araneae > Theridiidae > Parasteatoda > Parasteatoda tepidariorum. Next base: position 16,609,090 of record NC_092213.1, read on the forward strand.
GAAATAATATAAATTTTGCTAAAATTTCGAAATTTGTCAGTCAAATTTAGATCACTAGTATAGTTAACCCTTGAATAACACTAAATCTAACCATAATAGAATTAACAGATTAATTTTATGGCTTTTAAAAATGTTAGCAAATAAAATTATTTAAATGTTTTATATGAATATGACGTTTTTATATGTACTAGAACGCGTCTTTCAATAGTTATTTCCACATTTCATTAAAGAAGTATTTTAATTGAAAATGTTATACTGTAGTCCTGTTTTTATAGTGTTTTTTGAAGACAAATATCCCACATAAAAATCGAATATTAATTCTGCTATATATATTCCAAGTATTGAAAACAATTGTAAACTTGCCAAAGTGAAATATTTTTTGGTAAAAAGACGTAAAAATATCGACCTCAAAGTGATTTGAATAATATAAGTAAAAATGTGATTTTCATCATAAATGTTTGAAAAAAAATTCACATGAAATCAAACATTAAGCTATATAATTACATGGTCAAAAATATTCATACACAGAGTTTTATTTTAAAATTAGTTTAAGGTAATTCTCAAGAAATGTAATTAAAACTTTTTACTTTTGTGTAGCTTTTTATTGATAGCTAAATTATATTTGAGATCTAATGCCAATAAAAAATTCAGTAAGTACAAAGATAAAATATCAAGTAATTAATGTTTGAAAATTTCCATTATCATAAGTTCGAATCGCCGGGGCTCTAGAGATGAGAAGACCCAGATCAATTTGAATCGAATTCTGGCTGGTCGATTCGTCTAGCCAGAATCCGATTGAATATCCCATATAAAAAGAGATATATCATATAAAAAGAGACATATACATATAAAAAGAGACATAAAAAGAGATACAAGAGATATATCCCATACATCAGAAGGCGAGGCTGATCGATTCGAATACTACTCCCTGCTCTCAATAACTACAGTGCTGACATAAAATATTTTCAATCTGAGACGGGTCATGGGTTAAAGTCCCTCTGCCTTTAGGCTAAACCGTGGAAGGTCTTGGTGGTTTTCCTCTGCATGTAAGGCAAACACGGGTTAGTTGCAACAAAACTCCTCCACGAAGGTTAGTTTGTCTCAATGCTTGATTCAAGAGCTCCCTTATCTTCTGGATTGGGTTCAAAATTACAAGGCTACGAAGTTGAACATTGATTAGTCGTAATGTTCTGTTCAACATCGGTTGTAAAATAAAATATAAAATATCATACGCGAAAGTTGACCCTGCTTGTTTATTAGAGATGTTTCGAGCAAATGCAAGCGAGTTCATGATTATAATAAATCATATGTAAAATTTTTGTAATAAAAAGTCGTAACAAAAATCGACCCAAAAGTTGAAGCTCAAAGCGATAGAAACGTTATTTCCCTCCTTGATCTCTCCCGAAAGAATTGAGACTCCACGTAGAATACTAAATCTGTGAAGTTAATGTAAAGCAAGCAGTTTCCCTTTGAGTTTCTAAGTACAACTTTAGAATCCAAAATATTCTTTTGTTTTCCTTAAAAAATAAATTTCAACCTAGCTCCCGACCCTTTTTTGCTTCTCTTCTCCTTTTTACTTTTGGTAACTTTTTCTTTACAAAAGTTAAAAACAAAAGTTGAAAAATTCCAATTAGGCATCACTTTTAAGTTAAAGTATCTTAGATAAATGATATTTTATTTTAAAGATGAAAAAAAATAAATATTAAACGTTTTAAACACCTTTTACTACAGAATTTGGAAAATATTACTATGCGGTAACTTCTTACATAAAAGTCGTCTAGTTTTGTCTTTAATTTTTTAAAATAAAAAGTTTTAAACTGAAAAGTAGAAAACGACTTCCAATGCGGATTATTTTTAGAATTGTTTGCTTTATTTATTGTATTGTAACTCAAAAAGAAGTAAAGTTATGCTTAACAATGTGATTTATCTAAGATTTCATTGGATACCTGTGAGCTTTGCATGCGTTCGTGATGAATCTGATTGGTTTTTTGAATCAGCAAATGCCACGATTTACCTACGATGACGTTACTTGCAGATATGAAATTCTTTTTAAACGAAAAGATACTTTACGGCTGACACATAAATTATTTTACTTCAGCAGTTGACAATTTTTTACAAAATTTAGATTATAGTCTTAAAATATTTCTCACAGAAAATTTAAACAAACAAATTTTAATTTTACCATTAATATCATACATTAATAATGATTATGAAATTTTAATTTTTTAGAACTTTTTATCACCTTTTTTCCGAATTCAATTGCAGCATGTAATTGTAATCCATCAAAAATCCTCAACGAAGACTAGTTTGCCTCATTGCTTGATCCAAGAATTTCCTTGTCTTCTGAATCGGGTTCTAAATTACAAGGTTACGGAGTTGAACATTAGTAGTCGTAAACTCAAAATTGTGTTGGCAGATCAACGACGGTTAAAAAATAAAATAAAAGTAAAGTGAATTTTTGTATTTAATTCTTTTAATTTTTTATTTGTAAAAGAATTAATAAGTTTGAATTTTCAAATCATATTAGTAATAGAACGTTCATTTTGTAATTCTACAATCTAGAATTAAGAGTAACTAAGAAGCCTTTTCAATAAAAATACATCAACTTAAAAAATAAAACTGAAAAAAAAGCGAATTGCAATAACATCAACAGAAAAACTATTGTCATAACTTGAACAAGAAGTTTGCGAATATCAAGCAAGGAGAAAATATGTTCTACTTTTCATTGTACAAGTGTTCCTATTCGTATCATCTAGTTAAAAACAATTCTTGTCGAAACTATTAAGGGGCTCCTCTTATCTCTAAAAAGTGGTGTCATATAAACACTACTTCACAACACATTCTCTTTTAGAAAAAGAAAATATATATATATATATATTTACAGCCAGTTATGTGAGACGGTGTAGAAAACATTACCATCTTCAAATGATGGCATCTTTCTTTCCTTTTTTAAAACATTTTCCCTCAAAAGCTCTTCCAGTTCTTTGAAAAGATTGTGATAATTGAAATTCTTTTTAGAACTAGAATACTCCATTTTTTTTCCGTTTCTTTATATCGAAATTGTGCTCGTTTCTTCTGCGCTAATAAATACGTAAAGGAAGAATTCTCTTTTATGAGTACTTCTAAAGAAACGTTCAGACATTTTAGGAAATCTAAACTGTTTTTACCTTTTCCTTTTATTTGGAGGGCGTTTGATGCTTTTGGGTGATTACTCTTAGAGAGGTAATAAAGATAGTTTTTCAATCCCAATTTATATCAACTTAACATCACAACGAAGGTCTGTAACGTTACAAGTTAATTATTTACGTTTTAATTGGATTTTTGTAAGTTACTTTTAACTGCAAAATAAATATTTAGATTTTTTTTTAAATTTTTATAGGATTTATTTTATTGTTTTTTAGTGCAAGAGCCATTAAAGGCCATACCACGATGATCACTTGGTCAATATAAAAACATAATTCAATATAAAACGAATCCAGTGCCTTCCAATCAAAGTATTAGATAGATTAAAACAAATTTTAAGATAAAAGATAGATTAAGATTAGGATTACTTTAAAATAAGTCAAAATGGTAAAGCGATAAAAGCAGCTAAAAGTAAATTAGATTTAAATAAAAAATTAGAAAACAAAAAACAAGCAAGACGAAATAAAATATCTATAATAACCTGTTCATGAAATTTGCTTTTATCTTTAAATTTGCTTAAATCAATTTCTTACTTTAATTAAATTTCCTATTTTCATATCTGGATTATCAGCAATGCGCAATCTTGTTTGTAATTTAAAATTATTAATTCATGATTCGGATTTTATTGATATTTCGTTTTGCTTATTTTTGGTTTCAAACTTTTTATTTAAAAACAACGGCTCTTAATAAATCAGTAAGATTTCGGTGCGGAATTTCACCATAGAAGGTAAATAAATTAGGAAAATCGCAATTAAAATACCTACGCTGCTCAATTTTCAATTTAGTACACTGGGTTAAAATATATTTAATGGTTAATGGTTCTTTGCAAGTGGTGCAAACAGTGAAGCTAGCTCGTTTAGTAGAAGGTGTTTATTAGTTAATCGTGTATGACCAGATCGTAAGCTGTTGATTAGTACTTCAATTTTCCTTTAAAAGTCTTTTTTAAAAAGAAGCGTTTCTTTCATTTCTTCTAAACTCATTTAAACGGGGCTATTGACGGTTTAGTTATATGCAATCTGCTAAAGATTTCTCTATCCCATTCTGTCTGCCAATTAAATGTTAAAATGCTTGCTATTGCCTACATAACATCCCGCACAGAAATTCAAGGTGTTTTTGAGGTTGTTTGAGGTGTTAAGGTTGGTTTCAGGTTTATTTAATGTTAATTTCAAAAATAACCTTACCAAATCAACCTCCCAAGCTGCATAATCAAGATGTATGAAGCTATTTTATTCCTTTTTGAGGTTGATGGAAATCTACTTTTGAGCAACCAGCTTAAGAGGTTGTTTTTTATAGGTGTACATGTTATTTTTCCTACACTTCAAGCACATAAGTATGCTAAAGGTGAGAGTAATTTCACTCGATCTCAACTAGAAGAATCACTGAGCTTTGTAAGAGACGTAAATTGAGGTTTATTAATGAAGTTTTTTGGTGAAAAACATAACTTCATTTTCGACCTCAAGTGTGTTTTTTTACATCTGTCAACCTAAAAAACACTTTATTCTTTGTAAGGGATCAGATAGCGGAATTGACTTAAATTGGAAATAGTTTTAGTAGATTTTGCTGCAAAATCAGCGGCATCGTTTCCAGGTATTCTAAAATGAGCAGGAATCCAGGATTAAATTTTTAAAACCTTCATCATTGAGTTAAATTAAAGTCTTACAAACAACTTTTAGACTTTGAGTAAATTATTCATTTACTATGATTTTGAGTAGAGATATAGTTTAAAGTTAAGTAAATAGCGTGATGTTCAGATTTGAAAACGTTACTTTAACAATGAAGCTTCGCAGAGAAACCTACATGACTGCAGATGCCACGTTTTATGAAATAATATATTAAGGAAATGAAGATCTATAGTGCTAGTAGGTATTTAAGTTCTAATAAAATAATATTTAGCTCTAAAAATACAATATACCTTAATCATTCAACAGTTTTAATAGCGCAACCACAATTAATATGCTTTAAAAACACATCCATACATAATATGTCTTAATTACGCAATATGTTTTATTCAGGCAACCTCAATTATTATGTACTAAACACACACAATCAATTAATCTGTACTGATTAAGCAAAACCATTGTGAATAATCAATAACCACGCAAATAAAATTTCGCTTGATAACTGTGCATTTACAATTAATAATTATTGCAATTAAATGTATAATTTTGCTAAAATATTTGGAAAAAAAAAGTTTTCGAACAAAATTATTTCATTTTATTCATTGAAAATTCATAAAAAGCGTAAAGTATATAAATGTTTAAATATATTTCTTCCTTCTATTATTTTTTCATTTAAATATGCCATCCTGACAATGACTATAAAATTTTTAAAACAGTTGTCAAGGCTTTTATAACAATCATTCAGAAAACTTTAAAATTAAAAAAAAAATGACACAAAAACTGTGTCTATAAGCTATTTTAGCTTGAACATCCTGAAAAACACGTTCAGAGACCATGGAGTCATTTTCAATTTTCAAGTTCTCATATTACTGTCACCAAGAAAGTGAAATTCTTGTCGACATTATCTAATGTCTTCCGTATCCTCAGAAAACGGTGTCATATAAACTTTACTTCACAATATATTCTTGTTTTCAAAGAAAAATAAATATATATATGAACAGTTATGTGAGACGATGTAAAAACCATTACCATTTTAAAATGGTAGCTATTTTTTTTCTTTCTTTCTTAAAGCATTTTCCCTTAAAAGACCCGGCTGTTACAATAATTGAAATTCTCTTTAGTACTAGAATACTAGGAAGCATGAATGTTTTCCCCTACCTTTTGATCTAAATTGTGCTCCTTCATTTTGCGATGTTAAATAAGTCTAGGGAGAATTCATTTTTATAGGTATTCCAAAGAAATGTATAAAATAAATCTAAAGTGCTTTTTGCTGTTGCATTTTAAAAGTAAACTGGCATTTTTTGACGTTTTCTGTTTCGTATAAATCAGAGAAATATGAGAAAAAATATTTAATTACAAATTACACCAACTTAGCACTACGGAGAGTTAGTGAGAAACTAATGTCGTTGACAAGAGAATCAGCGTTCATGCGAATAAAACAAGATTCCAGGGTATCAAGATGAGCAGATGGGCCTATAGAGGAAATAATATTGGCATTGTTTAAACTCAATTTATGTCTATGATTTCCACAATGTGCTGTAATTCATGATTTTGATTGACTGACAGAGCTGGAAACATGATCAGGGTGTTTAGGTCAGGGTTTTGATGTTGTTGTAACTAAATAGTCTGACAATTTTTCTATCTCCCTTTACATTTACCGTTTCACTGTCAAACAAGTTTTTGCCTTGTTACTTAGTTATTTCTAATCACAGTAATTGTAAAAGAAATGTCTGTATTCCATACTTTCGTTTTCCGTGTATTAAACCTTTACTCTGATACTTCTTCCTTAAATTCCGAACTAAACTTCATCCGCTAGCTTGCTGCTTATCGCAGATTTAAACCTTCTTTAGTTGATATAGCTATTGCTAAACTCACTAGATCCAAATGCCCTCTTCTTCTAATTCGTAAGGAGAACTTGTTCCTTCACCGTTTCCCCCCATTTGTTATAAAATTGATATTATCCTCTTCCGATTTGGTTTTGAAGTGATTTTTATACCTCTTAACATAATTAATTTTAAACGTCTTAAAGATCCTATCTGTTTTGATAATCATTGCGACATTTACACATTCCGTATCTGTGTGACCTTGACGACATCGGACAGCTAGACGCTCTTTGAAATTTAGACTTAAGAAACACAATAGATACGGCAATTATCAAAAATACTAGAAATCATCTATTGGTGAATATCGAGCCGTGATGGCTCAGTGCTTTCGCCTTCCAATGCTGTGAACCGGTCTCGAATCTCAGCGATGGCTGGTCGATACAAATTCCGTATCCGGCTTGCACCGACCACTGTGCAGACGTAAAATGTCCTCAGTAGTAGACGGATCATGGGTTAGACATCCCTTGCCACCAGACTAACCGTGGGAGGTTTTCGTGGTTTTCCTCTTTATGTAACGCATATTTCCATCTAAAAGTCCTCGAGGAAGGTAAATTTCTCCCATTACTTGATCCAGGAGCCCCCTTGTCTTCTGGTTCCCTTGTCAAAATAAAAGAATTTAGAGTTGAACATTCGTAGTCGTTAACTCCGAAAATTGAGCCGGCTGCTCAAAGACATAAGATATAAAATTGTTGCCTATTGTTGAAATATTTGGCATAAATTCAATACCAAAATTATTTTTATTACAATCGCATCAGCTCATCTTGATATCTTGGAATCTTGTTTTGTTCATATGAATGCTAATTCCCTTGTTAACAACATTAGTTCCCCAACAACTCTTAATAGCGCGTTTAAGCGCATTTTACCATGATTTGATTTGCCCCTCTCAGTCACAATAGTTTGGGTTATTCTGCTTTTTTTTTTTAATTGGTATTTTTGTTCACTCTCGGCTTTGAGGTTATTCCAGTTTTGTCCCTCATCTTTTTTTCCAATTTTTCATTCGCAACTTTACATTTTATATTTCAAATCACTTTTGTTTCTTCTCATTCACGACTACAAGTCTTGAAAATAGGAATCTATTTTTGAGCTCTTGAAATATGTCGACTGTTATCTGTACATTTTTTAAGCCCATAAGATTTTTATTCAAGTAATAACGCTGCTTAGTTTCCAAAATGGACATTTTAAAACGATATATATTGTTTACTTTTTGTCAAGCAATAATTTTTCATTAAAAAAAAAGCTTAAAAGTTTTAGAAAAAATCTCTGATAATTTGTCATAATGATAATTAGATTTTTAATAAATACAAGTTAATACCAACAGAGTATATGTGTTTTATCATTTATTTTAACGTAGTTTTTAATCAGTAGCGACTACGAACAACGAATTCATCCGGAGATTCAGTCGAATCCTTGGTTTCAATAGAACTTAAAAAAATAGACTAACAAAAATATTTGAACCAAATACGTTCTTTAAATTCATAATGTGGACAGGTTTTTCTGAATGAAATAGCAGTGCTGGAACGTTTAATTCTTTTTAAAAAAATAACTAGCTTTTTTTTTTTTATAAAAAGTTAAATTCCTCAAAAAACTATCATCATAAAAATTTAATATCCTTTCGATTAAAAAAAATTTTCTTTTTTGAAATATCCACTAGAAAAACGTGTATTAAGTTTTCATTGATGATATAATAATCTAGTTTGCAGAATATTTTCAAATATCTGTTCAACTCCTATCAAACAAAATTTTATATTTATTTACGTCTGCATTATTTTTTTTCGTGTAAGAATCAATAATCATATTACATCAGAACTAAAATATAAATAAACCTAAAAAACATTATGAGTATTCAGTTGAAGCATCGTAATCGGTCAATTTTTTTTATTGAAACAGCAGCTGATGTCTGAATCGAATTGAAATTTTGAAGTCTAATTTTCTGAATGATTGCACTTGAATCGGAAACAATTTTCGTAGCATCGATTGAAAAGTAAAATATTACTGCTTGTTACGAGGTAAAGAGATCACTTGACTTAGAAATGTCTTAAATGATGTTGAAATTCTTATTCCTTTAAGAAAACTATTGAACTGAAAAATAATTTTCAAGCTATAGCGGATGAATTAAAGAATATGCCAAATTGGTACTAAAACCATCACCTAATTCAAGTTCTTCTTATTTATACGGTATATATTTTATTATATTTAAACTAGCAAATAAATTGTACATATAATCATTTTGATTGATATGATGACAGTATAATAATATTCTAGAATAACAATGAATGAACAAATGTACGTATAACTACTTATTGATGATAATGAATAGCATGTGTCTCCAAAGCAACAGATAATTTTAACTAGCGAATACAGAAAACTGGATTAAGAAGGGAATTTATTATTTTGCTGCGTTCTGCTCAGGAAACGAGCTTTTTTCATTAATATCATGTTTAAAAATCAGTTAAAAATTTCGTTAAATGACCGCAATAAAACTGATATAATTATAAGGCATTGTTTTCAAAATAACCATCATTTTCATCGACGAAGTGGCACAGTAAGAGAACAAAATACAGATACACGGGCATATTTCAGTTGGAATATTTATTTGTTCTTCTCAGCAATAAAAATTATTATTCCTAATCTAAATATATCTTCATCATATTGAAGCCCTTAAACTTTACTTTAGTCTTTACATTGTCTACCAAGGTTCGATGAAAAAGTACTGCATTGAGAAAAAAATATAGAAAAATTACTGTCATATGATAAAATTTACCGTGTATCTTGTTCTATGGGTAAAGCAACAATTTTTCTGAAGTGCTTCGGTACTGACTTCAATAAGATTGACAATAAAACATAATTTTATGATATGTAATAAAACTTTGTAAATGGGGTAAAATTTGGTAATTTTATAATGATGCCTTAAAGCAGCGGTACTCAACCCCTGGACTGCTTAGGTACATTAAACTATTTCCATTTTATTCACTATGGTATATTCTCAAGGGTATGTGCGACTTTCTATGGACGAGAAATTATCATGAAGTTGAGATATAGCTTAATCTGAGTTAAACTTGAAATTAAGGTGCGAATTTCGGAATTGTGCGAATTTCGGTCACCTAAATTCGCACAATTTTTACCGAAACGCTTTGGTAGATATTTTTTTTAAAATTAACAATAAAATATTGTTTTATAACATGTTTTAAAATTATATAAATGTGATATAATATACCTTATCATAATACTTTATACACTGTCACTAAAACCATTTATTCAGTAAAATATACTTTTAAATTTTGTATTTTTACTAAATGTGTATTTATACGAACTATAATTTTGAAATCAGAATTTCTGGTGAACCATTACCATAACAAACGAAAAAATTACCAAATAAATAGTTTAAATACAAAACTAAAGCAAACAACGTTAAAGAGCACAAAAATATTTGTAAAATACATACAGCTGTTTAGGATGCTCAAAGGGCAACCTTCATCAGTGCAACAGAAAAATAGTTTAAATATAGTTTAAATACTGTATATTTTGATTTTATTACCAGAATAATGGTGTGTTTCTTTTTACCCAGAAATGTCCTTACCGCATGGTAACGCAATTTTTCCAAAATTCTGTCTCCCCGTGTGGGCTGAAAAAGCAACTAGAAGTACCGGTAAACCTTTACCATAACTAACGGAAAAAAAGCCGAATATTAATGCCAAATTTACTGGTTTAAATACTGATTATTTTAATTTTATTACCGGAATTTAATTTTATTACCTGAAATATGTCTTTGTAGCACTTTACCAGATTTATTTCTCTGTATGGGCCAGAAGGACAAGCTTTATTTTCTATAAATCGTATTCTTCTTTTAATGCACGAGTAATATCAACGTCATTAATTGAATCTTCAAGTAAAAGATAAATTCCTCTTCACAATGAAACTAATGCTTAAACTCGATTAAATTTTCTATTAAAATTACCTTTCTCAAACTAACGATTCAACTAACTCTGTAAAGTTATAAGACAAAAATATAAAATAAGCGCTCGAAAGTCATTAAAGCGATTGGTATAACAAGATATATTTTATAATATTAAGACTTCATTTGAACCTTAAATAATAATGCTAGAAAAGTAGGGATTGCTTCAAGAGTTTAAAAACAAGCGCCCATTCTCAAGACTCACTAGACGTGAGTGGAGAAAACAAAATAGGTGTGTCTATCTTGAAAAGGGTTGCCTAATGAATGCTTTTACCCCTCGACCTTTTCCGCTTTTATATTTCACGAAACAAATGGATTGTCTTCATTATCAAGTAACTTGTTCAATTATATTAACTTGATTATTTAGATATCGAAAAATAAATAAACATCACTTCCTTAATTACCTTCCTTTTATTAAAAACTTAATAGTCTGATTTTTTTATACCAGTTTCTTAAATGATTTGTTATATAAACTAGTTTGTTGATTGGTTCAGCAATTTGATTTAGTTAACGGAAAAATTATTTACAAATGACATTATGTTATTTCAAGTATATGCTGTGTTCCGTTAAATATTTTTACGAGTGCCTAGTGGGTAATGGGCAGATTTACGAGTGCCAAGATTGTAAGGTGCAGATTAACAAGTGCTAAGATGGTAACGTGGTTAATGATTGCCCAGTAGTCAATATGCAGATTGACGATTGCATAGTTGGAAATGTGCAGATTAACAAGTGCTTAGTAAGTACTGCGCAGATTAGCGAGTACCAAGAAGGTAAGGCACATACTATTTTCGTAATTTGCAGATTGTATAAGAAATTTAAGAAATAAAACATCGGTCATTTGCTTAACATATCTCCTACGTAAACTGTACTACGTAACTGAATTCCATTAAATATTTTACGAGTGCCTAGTGGGTAATGTGCAGATTTACAAGTGCCAAGATTGTAAGGAGCAGATTAACAAGTGCTAAGATGGTAACGTGCAGGTTAACGATTGCCCAGTAGTCAATATGCAGATTAACGATTGCATAGTTAGAAAATAGCACATTAAAAAGTGCTTAGTAAGTACTGTGCAGATTAACGAGTACCAAGAAGGTAAGGCACACACTATTTTCGTTATTTGCAGATTGTATTAGAAATTTAAGAAATAAAACATCGGTCGTTTGCTTAACACATCCCCTGCGTAAATTTCTTAAATTATAATAATATGTATAAAAAACAAACAATATTAAAATTCCGCAATATTTTCAAAATACCATACCATAAATATTTTAAAAACGCTATCCGTTAAATAAGACGTTTTTTATCAAAGTAAAATATTGGTGAAATTTTATGCCAAGCTTTATTATCACATTAAAAGAAAATTAACGTAAAAGGTGGATTCCGAAAGAAGAAAAAAAAAAAAAGAACTAAAGAGCGATCCAGAAACATTTCGAATTCTTAAAATGCTTATAAATCTAATTTTCTAAATATCCGAAATTCCTCAGTGATGCTAAATTGCCCGAGTTCTGAACAAGCTCCTCACATTCTTAAGAAAGATCTTAAGACGATGTACCCGCAGAAAATAAAAATACGATAAATATTCATAAGTCTCCTTTCGAATATATGGTAAAAATAAAGAAATATTTAGATCCCAGGCGAGTTGTAGTTCGCAAACTTGTCTTAACTTGTCTGTTGAGACTATTAATGTTTCATTTTTGCGCAACTGTGGAAACTACAGGCAGAGAAGAATTTCGGCATATGAAATTACTACCTTACAATCCATCTTTGCATGTGCCTGATTAAGAAAGCAGAACCAGCTTGAAATAATTAATTAAGATTTCTTCAGTTGTAAGTTTAGCATCATTCACCTTTAACTAAATTATTTTCAGACGTGTTTTTCATTTAGAAAAGTATATATATACATACAATAAAATATTCAAGCTGAATTAAAAAATTTAATAGATAATAATATTATTATTTCTATAAGTTGTTAAAAATTAAATGAAATTAACAATGTACAATTTTCATTCTTAGTATTCAGTCCAAAATTTCGTAAAATATCGATTATAGTATGAATAATCAATTGTGGATCTAATTATTACGCTAGTAGTCCTGGAACTATTTCTTTGTCTACTTAAATAAAATTTTGAGAAATATAATTAAAGATTTTTCATTGATTACTAGTATTAATCAACCTATTTTAGATTTTGCAAAAAAATGCAAAAACATTAAATCTAATCTATCACGTCATTTGATTTCCAAAATCTGCTTAGTAAAATTTTACTTTCGAAAATAAACTATTTTCTTTTGAATTATTACTATGATTTAAAAAAAAATCTAAATCGCGAATTTGTTTACTGACTGAGAAATAAAAATCTGGCGAAATAGTGAAATTACCTTACTGAATATCAAATGATCGTTTGGTAAATTTTCCGTTCTTAACGGAAATTCTGGTTTTCGAAAGTTTAGTTCGTACCACAATTTTAGTTTAAAAAAATATGGTCATTCTGAAAAGTATATTTTACCTAATAAGAGGATTTTATGGCCCATTCTAACTTGTATTGATAAAATTACCAAATTTTACCTTATTCACCAAATTTTACCACACATTATAAAACAATGCTTCAGTGTTAGTTTTACCCAAATCATTACCAAAGTGCTTCGGTATCATTTCAAAGTTGCTTTTGGTGCCGTGCCATGCTTTTTCGTGTTCTCATTGAATCAGAAACACGGTAAATTTCATCATTTTCTGTACTTCAACCATTTTTTTTTAGTCTGGAAAATTCTAATAAATCTGTGCAGTTTTAGTAATTATCCTTATAATGGAAAACATTTTCTATATTCGAGCAGAAGGAATACTTAAAGAATGTAATTTTTCCTCACATCTTACTAATTTGAAGAGAGAAAAAAATAAACACAAATTATCACATTTGTTTTTAGATTTATTGACATTTAATTATCTTTAATTTTCAAAATCATATTTTGTTAAATAAAATTTACCTCGAAAACTAATATCGCTTCGTAATCATGACGATATTATTAGTGTTAACTTTTCGAAATTAAGTATTAAAAAAGTAGAAAATAACAACATTGTTGACATTCACGATTAAAGGAAGGACTTTAAATTTAATATCTACAAGCTATTTGCATAGAATTCTAATGTTATTAAAAATATTTACGTAAATATTGGTTTTAATCAAATGAATCGAATTAAAAGAGTTTGTTGTAATATTTATTTATCCAGAAAACAAATAGGCATACGTTTTCAAAATGCGATTAAAAACTACGCTTCCTTTAGCTATCTCGATAAATATTTTTACTGTATACAAGTAAAAATGTGGCACATATGTGGCTACCAAAAGTTTAAAATTAGAAGCATATTTTATTTATTGTAAATAGTGTGAAATTTTGTTTATAACTAATTAAATTTCTTCGAATATTCGTTTAAATAATCAATATTATTAAATAAATTTTTATGAATTCTATAAAAATCATTAAATTAAAATCATAATTTTTATTAATTATAAATTTTTAATTACCCAATTTAATGCATTATTACCTCGCGCAAATCCAGTTTTCGGGCCAATCCAAGGTAATGGACAAATCATGTTCAGTATTTTAATTCAGCATGAATGTGCCACAAAAATATGTCCCACTACACTCTATTTAAGCTTTTATTTCATATTTTATAATATGGCAACTTAGTTACGAATACATTTTTAATTAATTTTTAATCTTATGGAGAACACCAGTTACTTCCAAGACAGCATTCTTGAACGACACAGTTACAGTGATGTAGGATTAATTGTTTGGGGGGGGGAATTATAGTAGATTCAGATTCAACTAGAACAGGTTCAAATCGGAATCATGATAGACCACACCAGTGGGTACATTATTCTGGAATAACATGTATTTTCATATAGGGATGTCATGAAACCCCCCCCCCCGTTTATGTTTATGAGTTTTTGCTATGGCAATACCCATCCTCACCAATAAATTATCGTAAGCAAATGCCACTAATCTGAAGATATCACCCGTATGAAATAACCAGCATTTTCTACAGATTTGAATCCAAAAGAGCAGGGAAAGGACATGGTTGACTGGCGAGTTGCAGATCGTCAACCAACTCCTGCATGTGTACTAGGATTTCAGAAAGCATTTCAAGCTTCGTGAAATAATCTTATACGAACCATGCAATATTCTGTTTTTGCAAAGGAGATATTTTGTATAATTGATCAGTTTTTTAATTTTATTTTTAAACCTCACATGGAGATTGCCTGTCACATGAAACCTCCAATACAATATCATTGAATTGCACAGTTACAGTGATGCAGAATGCTAGTTTGGGGAGGAATTATACTCATCGTCAGAACAGGTTCCAATCAGATTCGGAACCATGCTAGACCACATTAATGCGGATATTATTCAGGAACAACATGCATGCTAATTTAAGGATGCCATGAGCACCACTAATTTATGTTTATGGGAATGTGTTTATCGATGACAATGCCCATCCTCACCGACCAAACATCGAAAGCAAAAACCTTCTATCTGGAGGTATCAACCGTGTAAAATAATCAGCATTTTCGCCAGATTTGAATCCGACATAACGTAGAGAGGGCAACCCTAGTTGACGAGTTGAAGATCGTCAACTACCTCCGTCATGTGTACCAGATAATGAATAAGTCTTTATGAATAAGTTTCGTTTGTTTCGTTTTTGAATCATTATTTGCCGGAGATGGCATTATCCTTAATTTAAAAGGATTGTAATTAAAAAAAAACCTGAAATTAATTCAGAGTTTTTTGCTCAAATGTTTCAGTGTTGTGCAGTGTGCTAATATCCATTAATAATTAATTTGCAATTTCTTAAACCCATACGAGGAATGGATATTAGTTAGCTCATTATACTTAAAATAGAGGGCATATTTTAATATACGTACAGTAATCAATAAAGATAACTTTCATTATTCATTATAAATATACGTAAATCAGTAGATAAATATAATTTTCATTATTCATTGTACTTAAATATATGTTGAGCAATCAGTAAATTAATTAATAGTTCGTTATACTGGAATATATGAAAGCAAATCAGTAAATTGAACATTGTTCATTATAAATAAATATACAAACAAAAATCAGTAAATTGGATTTATTCATTATACTTAAATATATGAACAAAGAAATATCAATGAATGAAGCTCCATTATTCAATAGACTTGAATATATGAAAACAAATCAGTAAATTGAACTTTATTCCTTATTCTTAAATACATGAGCAAAAATCAGCAAAAAGAATTTCATTCATTGTACTTAAATATATGAGCAAAAATCAGCTAATAGAACTTTATTCATTATACTTAAATATATGAGCGAAAATCAGCAAATTGGAACTCTATTCATTATACTTAAATATATGAGCAAAAATCAGCAAATTGGAATTTTATTCATTATACTTAAATGTACGAGCAAAAAATCATTAAAGAGAACTTCCATTTTTCATTATACTTGTTACATTTACCTAGAGCAATAAATAAATGTTGTTTTCCTCATTCATGATACAGCATTCATCTAGTTTAATACTAGCTGTTTAAATAAACTTAGAGAAAGATTTTTTCTTGAAAGAAAAATAAATTCGAAAACATTCCGTTTTTCTGAAATGAGTTTCCAAACTCAGAAGGAAAAAAAAGAACGCAGAAAAATATTCATTACATTCCGCTTCAGTAAGAAAAAGCCGTGAGTTATAAAGTGTATAAAATCCGAAAAAAATAATGCAAAAACTTTGCCGCAATCTCTAAAAAAAATATTTCCATAAGGTATAAATATCTATTTGACGTTAAAAACATTGTACGTTTATTGACTTTATCCTTAATGTCCTAATTCCCCGTGACTTATTTTGACAGGAATTTCATTCGAAATAGCGAACCCGCTACGTGAGGCTGCCATTATAACACAAAAGAAGGCAACATTCATTCTCATGCGGATAAATTACAACACCCAGAATGGCAACGGTAGATCGAAACCTCCGCCACCGGAATTGGATGGAGGAAAATCAAAGAAGTTTTCATACCCAAATGGTTATTTTAACAAGCAAGGGTAATAAAGTGCGGTTCTTTTTGTGATAATGAAGAGAGAATAAGAGTATAAATTTGACAGCTAAAGAGAAAAAAAATATTAAAGAGAAATTTGAGAATCGGAGTTTTAAGTTTGCATATTGATAAATGACGTATAAAACACGGGAGGTACTTTTTTGGAAGAATAAATTACGTAGAATTCATTATACACGGAAATCATATGCCACATTGAAAATATGCATACGACGTCGACTTGGCATGTTCAATACGTAAGATTGCGACGTTCTTTTTTTAATAACTTTGGCTGTTTCCTTATATGAAGTCTGTATATCAATATACGAAATATAGGGGGAATAAATTGCAACGAATTCATCAGACAAATGGCAAATAAGAATAATTCATAATAAGTTTTAAATATTGATGGTGTGCTAAATTCACAAGAATATCAAGTTCTTTTTTTTTATATATAACATTCGTTGAACAGCAACCCAATTTTTGGGCTTACGACTACTAATGTTCAACTCCGTAGCCTTGTAATTTTGAACCCAATCCAGAAGACAAGGGAACTCCTTGATCAAATATTGGGAGAAAGTTTGTCTTCGCGTAGGACTTTCCGATGAAACTAAAACGCATTTGCGTTACATTGAGAGGAAGATCACGAGAACCGCCCACGGTTAGCCTGGAGGCTAGGGGACCGTGACGATCCGTCCCATGACCCATGATCCGTCTACCACTGAGGATATTTCACTTCAGCACTGTGGTCGGTGCAAGCCGGATGTGGAAGTCGTATCGACCAACAATCGCCGGGATCGAACCCCGGTTCACCTCATTGGAAGGCGAATGCTCTATGCCCTGAGCCATCACGGCCCAAGTTCTTTTTAAAAAAAGAAAACTGGCAAAAGAGCTTTCATTCGGTTATATGAAGTTTTTATATCAATAAATGAAATATACCGTGTTGGACGCAACTTCCGCCAAATTGACACCAAATTGTTCCATATAGTAACCAGTAGATATTTAATGAGAATTAAGACAAAATAAAGTATTTTACAAGTCTTATCAGAAAATTTAATTAGTTTATTAGTTCACACGATTAAAAATTGCGGCATAATTTATTTACTAAATTAAATATTATATATATATATATATACGATAAGTAGTACATATATGCGACTTATATAGCATATTCAATGTAAAGGATTCGTCAAATCGTCAAAATTATTATTAATGATTTGGCCAGTTTAGTCATAAGTTTAGTTATAGTTTGGTTTATTCTATTTTTTAAATTAAAATAATAAAATATAATAAAAAATATTTAATTGAATTATTTGGCCTTTATTAAAATTAAGTTAATTATTAGTTTGAATTTAGTAAAATTATGAAATCTATAAAAATTTCCTAATAATTGATAAATTATGAATAAAATTTTTTCATAATTTAATGTTAGTTATTAATTTTAGAATTTGTCTGCGCAAAGATTCGTCCACGAGAAGTTTTGCCCTAATGAATTTTTGTCCATGCGAAGTTATGTCCGGCGAAATTTTGGCTGTGAAGATTCGACCCATTATCTTATTTTTAATATTATTATATTCTAAGCTATTGTCAAAATAATGTTTTAAAAAATACAACAAATTTATTTGATCACATTGGACAAGTTGGCAAACATTTAATTATTAAGTTTTTTGCATTTTAAGAGCTTCTAAAAATCTTGAAGACAAGGCAATTAATATTTATTGATTTATAGTTATCCTCACAATTTATAATAAAAAAAGTTCCTTTTATTAGATTTGCCCCAATATTCACGGTAATATACATGTTTATTTCTAAATTTTTTAAAAAAAGAGGAAGAATATGATAATTTAAATGGAAATGAAATTCATATTATACATATANCCTTTTTCGTACAGTTGAAATACTTACATCAACACCACAATCCAATAAGTCCCTTCGGAGGTCTGTACTCATCTTTCTTGGATAAGTTTTACTATTCTTATTTGACTTTTATCAGTTCTTGGAGCAGTTTTCCGTTTGCGTCCACATTTTCCTTTTCTTTTTGGAGAGGATAAGCCGGAATCTTGAAATGTTCTAAGAATTCTGGAAACACTAGATTTCCCTACACCCACTGCTGTAACGATGTCTCTTACAGTCATAGAAGTGTGTTCATTAAGAGCGATAATTTTAGAGCGCTTCCTCGGACTAATATCCATCTTTTATAAGCATATAACTTGTGTTAGACTAAACTCAAAATTATAACCACCAGTTTCCCACACTGAAATGCTCACAACTGAACTACAAATACACTAAAACCAGTCAGATGAGTAAATTATAGTGAAGGTATATCCGTCACCGCAGCTCAAGACAGATATAACTGGTTTGAAGCAGTTCGGGACATCACTGGCAATCCCATACCAACTCGAATGAGAAAATCTTGCTTGTCCCAATTAATTCGAACACTATAGTATATACATCTTCAGAAATCAAACGAATGAAACACGAATCAATGCGTCAATACTGTTTCAAATGTACATGTATCAAATTCAATCTATTTCAAACGTTGATAGTATCACATGAGTTTCATTTTAAATATTTACTAAGTCTAGAAATCTGTATCAAACTCATTCTGTCATAAAATAAATATATACTAAGCCTATTCTGCTTTAAAATTATTTTGTACTAAGCTTACTTTTGGTATATAATAATCATGAATCAAACTCATTATGTCACATATTAATTGCGTATTATGCTTATTTTGTGATAAAATAAACAAATATCAAGCTAATTTTATTACAAAATAATAATTTATCAAACTTCTTCTTCTAATATTATTATGTATCAAACTAATTTTGCTATAAGAAATGCGAATCAAACTTATTTTGCTGCATTTTTATGACTCATTTCTAAATAAAATCATTATATAATCGAGTAATAAATCCATTCTTTTAGACATTACTTTTTTATTTAATTTATTTTGTTATAAAATAAATGAATATCAAACTCTTAATATAGCAAAATAAGTAACATTTCAGAGTCATTCTGGTTTAAATTCATAACGCATCAAAGTCACTACGATAAAATTTTAAAAAAATGCTTATCAAGCTCTCTTTGCTAAAAAATAATTTTGCATTAAATTCTTTATGTTTTAAATTAATGCAAATCAAACTTAATGGATTGCAAAATTTTTGTGTGTCAAATTTATTCTGTTGTAAAATAAATGTATATCTGAAAAGAAAAATAATTGCGAATCAAACTTATTCTGCCTAATAGTTTTTAGCAAACTCACTTTGATGTAAAATATATCAAGCAAATTTTGTTACAAAACAGTAATGTCTGAAAAGTATTATATTGTAAAATAATTGTTCATCAAATACTATCCGTTCAAAAGTATTTGTGTATTTAGTTCATTCTGCTTAATAATAGTTCGGTTAAAAAAAATAATTTTGTTATGAAAAAATAATGAATCAAGCTAATTAAGTTTCAGTTATGTATGAAATTAATTGTCAAAAAAATAACTGTGCAATAAATATATTTGGTTCAAATGTTATGGTTTATTAAGCTCATTCTGTTTGATAATAGTTTAATAATAAACTCATTTTGTTGTAAAATATATCAAACTAATTACGTTATAAAATAGTAATTCTTTAAATTCATTACATTGTAAAATAATTATGCATCAAATACAATCCATTAAAAAGTATTTGTGTATCAAGTTCATTATGCTTCATGATAGTTTGTGAAAAAAAGATTTTGTAGTTAAAAAATTATAATTTAAGCATATGATGTTAAAAAGCAGTTAGGTATCGAAAGCAGTTATGTATATTCAAAAGCAGTTGCGTATCAAATTGATTGTGTTTTAAAATTGTGATATAATTCCTAATTCCCAATAATATTAAAATAAATTATAGTTTCATCAATCAGTTAAATAATTGAAACTTGGATATTATTAGCATTTTCTTTCAGTTAAAATTTTAAAGCTCCATCTTCTCGAAAACAGTTCGGAGCTTTGATGATACAATTGATTCGTTGTTAAAATGACGATAAATATATTTTTGAGTCTTGGTGGCTCAGGTGGCAGTCACCCTCCAATGAGACATCCCAGGTTAAAATTCTAAAAATCACTTATTGATTCTAATTCTGCATCCGTTTCGCACTAATCACAGAGCTGACTTAAAATATTCGAAATGGTAAAGGGATCATAGTTTAGAATCCCCATGACAGCGAGCTAAACGAGGGGAAGGGAATTTCGTTGTTTTTTCAATTTGTAGCGAAAATACTTGTTAGTTCATCAAAAAGTCCTTCACGAAGGCTAGTTTTTCTCAATGATTAATCGAGAAGTTCCTTTGTATTCCGGATTGTGTTCAACATCACAGGAATACTGAGTTTAACATTGCAACCCGAAAATGGGTTGTCTGTTCAATACCGGTTACAAAATAATATAAAACTAACTAAGTAATTTTTTAAAAGATATTTCGAAAATTCATAAGTATATAAAAGAAATTTCAAGTTTAGAAAAATATCAATATTTTTGAAAAATATTCAATATTTTTTAAATATTGAATGATCAATATTTTTTGTTTATTTCTGATCAAAAATATCGTATCAATTTCAGATGAAAAAAAAAGGAAACAATTGTGATCGCTTCATTACGATAGCTGGTTACCCATTGGTCAGATTATTTTTTTCCTGGATTAACTCCGATAAATGCGACAACATTTCAAATCATAGGTAGCAAAAATTGTCTGAATTGATGTTTGTCGTTGAATTGGTTTTTAAATCCTGCCTATATACGTGTTTCAAGACGTCACCTTCCTTCTTCAGTATTCATATTTATATTAAAATCACCGTCAAGAGAGTAATTATAAGTTAATAATAAAGAGAATAAAAAATTATTTAAATTATTATTACTTAAATAGATTAAAAATGTCTGCTGGTGAAAATACAAAGAAAAAACTCTTCAACTTAATGCATAACAATGTTAAATGTGAAGAAAAGAATTTCAAAAAAATTATCAAACAGCAGCAGTCGCCATAGCAACGCATGCAATGACAACGCATGCGCACTGTTAGCTATCACTCTTGCACAGAGTTGTGATGATGTCCAAATAAGGTTCGCCCGCCATCAAATCAAAATCAACACGCATTTTGACAACGGATCATGAAATGAAATAAACTAGTGGGCTGCGCCCCCTGTTCGCTAACGCTCGCCAACCCCCGAAAATTGCTACGGATTCTTATATGGTTTGCTTCGCAAATCAAGCTCGCTTCACTCGCTACTAACTTAGGTACATTGCAAATGCTCAAAATTCTAAGAATTCGAAACAATCATTCAAATCCATATAACAACTTTTTTTTAAAAGAATTACATCTTTTTAGAAAATACTAAGTCATTATAATAAATTTGAATTCAAATAAATGACATGCAATACGTTAAACCTATTAGAAATGTGCTATAGTATCTTACTAAATCTTAAAATAGTAAAATCTTAAAGCGTAATAGCACGACTGAAACTCATTTTTCAATGAATAACTAATAACAATAATAAAACAAATAAATTCGTGATATAAATCAAAAATCGTCAAATAAATTCGTAATATATAAATTCGTGAAAAAAAGCGCTTTCGACAAAATACTAAAATAGAGATCTATCGACAAAGACTACTCACTTCTGCCTAGCTTAATAGTATGAGATTGCCGCAGCTGATAGGTGAATTTCGGAAGAGATCACATTTGGTGAGAATGCTCTCTCTGGTTATTTCAGTTTCCGTTTTTAAAAGCGCATATGTTGAGCCACCACAGCTAGATTTGGCATGTGGCATTTTTAGCGGCAATCATTGGTCGATTTTCTAGCGTTGCCATTCGGGGAGTTGTAATGAAGCTTTTTTTTTGTCGCCGTGTAAGAGAAATATATATATAGATGCTCTTCGTATCTATCAGGAAAAAAAATCGGGATCGAATCAATGTAGGTGATGGAAATGTAGTAAAATTAAGCACTTTAGCAAGTCAAAAAATTATTAGAATTTTGATTGCAGCATTCTACTTTAAAAGCACGAACACAAGTTAATATAAATTTCTATTGTAACAATACAGTTTAGTCACGTGTCATAGGAAAAATCTAAACTTCATTAAATAAGTATCAAAACAATTGTTATTGTACTCTCCAAGCAATATCACTCAACAAAATCATTATTTGCAGTACCATCACGAATTTCACCATCATTTCAAAAACAATATCCTCGTCCAATCCCCTGTCTAAAATCCTGGCAGCATAGGAGGTCAAAAACTTTTTTACCCACCGATAATTTTCACGCCAAAACGGAAATATCCTAATTTGGCAACATTCTTCAATAAAACAAACGGAAAAAAAATGATTTTATTTCTTCTGTGACCATAAATTCCATTTCCTGCTATCGAACTTTTTATAGCCCCCTCAGAAAATTCCAAGCTTTATAATCTTCACCAATCACTACGGTGTAGAGATAGCTGATTAAATCCAAATATAATGGCTGACTCTTTCTCCGGTAATTGTGATCGGCTATTTTCTGAAAGAAATCATGAGATGTATGTTTTATTTTCAGAGTGGTATATGTAATGAAACGAAATGTATCTCCTAAGTTTATTGCTCGATTCTGGGCCTCGTTCGGTGGAAGAGGTTATTTATATTCTAGGAGTGACTTTATACCGTGATCGAAATACCATAAACTACCGATGAAACTCAGATTGTATATTTATAGTATTGTACAGATTAGTCGATCTGGAGGTACAGAAATAGCAAATGATACTTGTTTAAAATTCATTATACTTGTTTCGTATCAAAACAGTCACCGTATCATATGAATGTCCCACATGAATAGCACATATTTTGAGATTTGACATGTGAAGTAAATGGTGTAAACACATATTTTGCAGAATGTTAAAGATGCACGATTTTCTAGTTTCAAGAACATGTTTCGTATTTTAGTTGATGTGTAGGACCTTAATTTATTTTGTGGTTGATTGTGTTTGGTTAAAACATTTCCTGTTTCCCGTGTATAATCTAAAGCTTATTATTTATAAATCACTGCATTTTAACTTGGCTTGCAATGCCAGTATATCATATATCTGGCTGTAGGGTGTGAGGCAGTATTGATTGACTTATCAGAACTTTAAAAACAATGAAAATACTTATTTTGCTACTCTGTATAAAATCTGGTATCAAATTAAGGTAAACAGTACAGTTATCTTGAGTACCGATACTTTTTACCGTAAAATCCATTTTTATCGAAACATATTACGGAACAAAAATGTAACATACTATAATTTGCTTAGTAATAGTTACCTTAAAATCACTGCTTCCCATTAATAAAATAAACATTACGGTAAAAATTACGGTATGATATTTCACGATAATATTAAGTTTTATGGTAAAATCGAATTAACGGTAAATGGATTTTACGGATGCTGCACTTTAATTTATTAGGTGGTTGATTATGGTAAAATATGCTTTATGAAAGCATTTGCTGTTAAACGTGTACCGGTAAAATGGAATTAACGGTAAATCGATTTAACTGATATTGCATCCAAAGTGTCAGTACTTTATACCGGGATTTCCTCCAAAATTTTGTTACAGTGTAGGTTTGAGAATTTACAATGTTTGGTTGTAAATATAAGATCTTAATTCATTCTTAAGGTTGTAAATGGAAAAATTTTGTTTGGAAAGATTTTCCCGTTGTTTCTATGTATTTTAAAGTTCATATATTCCAATTTCTTAAATAGAACTTCACATGCCCTTTCACTATTGATACAAATGACTTTGGTTGGGAAGGATACAGTGCAATGACATGTAAATCCTAATTGGGAAATACTTCTACGTTTAAGAACACAAAATAACTGTTTGTAAATATAGAGTCTAGGGGAGAGTGGGGTCAATTGTAACATTTTTACTTAAATATTTTTAACTAACAAAAAATCCAATATACTATTGGTATTAATTGACAGACGAGTAAAGTAAACTATCCTCTACTAGAAAAAAAACCTTATTTTAAATGTTATTATATTAGTTATTAACAATTTTTGACAGTCGCGCACTTGTTACAATTGTCACCACTTACTGTAAAAGTTCATAAATTCAACTAAAACATAGTTAACTATACATATTATCATAGTTGTGATATATTTTTTTACTGATCAAAATAATAGTGATATTTTAGAAGTAAAAATAATAATGAGCAGAGACCTAAAATATTAAACTTTTAACTTTAAGGGGTTAAAAATTTTAATTTATGCTGTGAAAGGTGACAAACAAAATATTGCACATGCAACATAATATAAATGATATAGGAAATTTTTGGTGGTTCTTAAAGAGTTAAGTAATGGTTTGTAAACATAAGATTATTTATTTTCAGCTGTTACAATCGTCCCTTTACTTATTGTTACAATCGTCCCCAAGACGCCATTTCAGCTTCATTGGTCAAAAACAATGCTAGTTAAATAACAAAATTAATCTCTTTTTAAAATGCTAATTAAGGTGTCCACTTACATATTCAGTTAATAATTTTTATTTGCTTAAACAAAATTACTTTGTTACAATATAATATTCTAATACCAAAAAAAGTACTTACGTAGCTTGAAAATATCTTTTGTGATGTAACTCTTTCAAAAGTACATGAAAATGATTGCCAGCAGGGATGTACATGTAGATTTATTAAATACACCCTGTGCGCCATCAAGGAAACAAATCTAGAACCCGACACTCGAAATTTTTGCTCAGTTACAATCGTACCCTGTTACAATTGACCCCACTCTCCCCTACTTTTATTGTGCAGTTGTTAATGGTAAAGTATACAATACAAATAACTTCATGCTCGTTCTAAAAATTCCAAACCATATTTTCTCCAATTTATTACTATTTAATTTATTTAGCTTTAAACCTAAACTTTTTATTTTTCAAAATTTTTTCAAAACAAAAAAAAAAAATCTTACTTGTTAGAAATTTTATGTACTTATGTGACAGTCTCTCTTTAAATAAAATTACAAGAAGGAAATTAATGAACTAAGGGAAAGAAAATATTGAAAGAAATCACGAAATGGACAGAAAACAATATACAATAAAACAAATACATTTTTTAAAAAAATTTCAATTCCAATTGAAATTTACTTTCTCCATAGTTTAATTAACAGCTTTCATTTTCTGTTTCGTAAATTAATGAGTTTCTTAGATAATTTATATTTTTATAAACGAGGGATTGTTTTTGATTTTCTAGAAATTCTATGCAACGTGATTTATATTCAATATTCATAAAAGTCATCCACGTCATCACCCTAATTTCAATTAATTTGATTTTGTCTGAATATTACTTTCTGATGGTATTCTGCAATATGAAAGTATATTTTTCATTCTGTGTTCACTTTTATGAAAATAGAATAACGGTTTCACCAAGAAAGAAAGGGGCGGAACAGAACGTTACAAACAAAGGCAACCGGGAAATTTATTCAAGGATTCAGTCTTTCAAAATTTGCACGCAGAAAGTTTTAATTAAGACATTTTTTTAAGCTTCCTTTCATACAAGAGTGAGAAATAAATAAAAAAAATTAACCTTTATTTAAAATACTGGGAACAAATCAGATAACGACATATTTTTGAGAAGTTTTAAAAAATTAAAAAAAAAAGTCTATTCGTTCGCCATTTTGAAAAGTGAGTGCGCTGCGTCGTTTTCCCGCTTATTTATTTTTAGAACGGTTCGTTAAAGTTTTTTTGTCTAGCTTTTCAATTTTTCTATTGTAACTTCTTTGTTTATGAAACAAAGCGACGTTTTAAATGAGCGACTTGACATTTTTATAGCTTGTGTTATGAACAGACAAAGACTGCCTACGTTTGTTATAGATAATCATCACTTTTGTTAGGTTTTGGTGTCATTAAAATTGTTTGTTGTTGCATTATGTCAAGATTTTGACTTGGAGTGATCATTTACTTTGTTACATTTTACTGTTAAATAATAAACATTTTTAAGGATTGCTTTTACATTTTAAATTTTTAATAACTGAATACGAAAATCAATATTTTTTAGAATGATTAAAAGCGTTTTAAAATATATCAGATTATATATTACAATGAACAAATATAAACAATAAAAAATACATTGAAAAATTTGTAAACAATATAAGATTACTAGGGGGCTGAGTCCCCTGTTTGCTGATGCTCACCAAACCTGATGATTGCTTCGTAACAATTGTTGTTTCTTTGCGCAGAACAGTTAAAATTATTAAAATAAACATGTATGTACTAAATAGAACGCTTGTGCCACCAAATCCCATGTTCAAATATTATCCTAATAATATTAAGATCTATCAGTGGGTATAAATCATTTTTTGAAATAACATTTACAATTAAAAGTATATTGTTGTAATAAATTTGGTGAGTTCAAAATTGCAATTTAATATTTTTGCTTAAAAAACGGTCGAATATTTTTAAATACAATATTTGCACTAATATCTTTGTGCATGAAGCTAAAATTAAGTTCTAAATCATTAAACGAATCTCTTTTACCATAATGCATATTAGTATATTAATATTTTTTTTCCAATGGCATGCACTGAATTTGAATCTTTGCCTATGAAGATGCCGGAATTGTTACTCATTTAGTGTTACCCAGTAGGCCCCTGTGAGCCAAAGTCACGGAGGCGAGTAACATTGCCCACACCAAACTGCCACAAACCCGTTTATAGGGTGGGTCACATTCACACATCACACACACACAACAGAGGACAGCACAGAGAGAGAGAAACACTCTACAAAAAATGATTAACAGAAATCAATAAAAACATTTTTTGATATCAATAAAATTCTATTGTTCTGTACTTGCTTCCACTGACATTTCTAAATATGTCAGCTGATATCAGTAGTGTATTGGTATCAATAGATGTTAAACAGGTGGGGTATTCTATTGGCCAGTACTTGTTCTTATTGACATTTCAACTGATATCAGTAGTGCACTGGTACCAATAGATATTGATCAATAGAATTTTATTGGTCTCTACTTGTTTCTATTGATATTTCAACTGATATCAGCAGTGTATTGGAATCAATAAATAATGATCAGCAGGTACTCTATTGGTAGTACATACTTGTCTGTATTTCACAGTTAAACTGATGTCTACTGACATCAGTAGACATCATGATATTTAATATACTTAGTTCATTAATAAATTCAAAAATGTTCTGTATGGAATAATGTTCCATTATATATTTTGGTAATTTGGGTAAATAAAATGTCTCCATTGAATAAATTTTCAACTTTTGAAAGAACTTAGACCAAAACAGTTTCCGTAAATGATTCAAAATGTGTAGTAGAAAGTAAATTTATATACTGTTATGTACAATATACTATGTATGTAACAATAAATATACTGTTAATAAAAATAAATGTACTGTTATATATATATTTAAAGCCTGAACAAGAAAGACAAAATTGTTTCAAAAAATGTATTAGAAGATACAATTTACCATTTAATTTAGCATTTTATACAGATAAAAGTACTGCTTTTCAGTTCAAAGCAAAAAAGGCAAACAATGCTATATTAAATAATTCAAATAAAAGCAGTATATTGCATAATTTAAATGTAATGAGTAACACTGATATAATATGTCTTTTCTCGCCAGTTGTCAAAAATGAATTGAATAGTAGATTGCATTATCCACTGTTAACAATGGAGTTTCATTGTTAAATGTCATCATCATTAAACAGAAAATAAAAGATAGAGGGTAGCAAGACAATATCACTTTCTCCAAATAATATCTGACTTGGAAAGGGTTGATGGAATTCGATAGAAATAATAGCTTGTCTTCTGTTCAAATAACAGGGAGATATTGTTATTGCTTGAAGATTAAAGAAGTCGCAGTTCCTCGTCATTATTACTTCATTTTTAAAGGCGCTATTGTAAGAAGATTATTTTTTGAAAATAACGATTTGGCAGCTTTTTTTATGATTCTGAAATCTATCTGAAAAATCAGGATTAAAGATTATTATCCGCTATCTTTCTTTTTTATTGTAATAAAGTCACATTAAAGGTCCCTTTTAGACAGAAAATGTATTTTACTTTCTACTCGGCCAACAATGAATTGTATGAACGTATTTCTTTTATTTATAAAGTAATAAGTTCTTTCTGGATATTTTTTGTTTCGATTCCTTCATTAAAATGCTGCCTACTTAATTCAATTTCTATTTTAAAATACGGAGAAACGTCTAAACACCATTATGTTCTTTATTCAGTAACTAGTATACATCTTTATCTATTGTCTTTTTTATTTACTAAAATTTGCTCCATTTCTATCTTTATCTACGGAAAAACGTATTAACACCATTATTTTCTTTATTTAGAAACTAGTATACATCTTTATATATTGATGTTTTTTCTTTATTATAATGTGTTCTATTTCTATTTTTACCTACAGAGAAATGCATAAACACCATTATTTTCTTTATTTAGAAACGAGTATACATCTTTATCTATTGTTTTTTTTTTATTAAAATGTGTCCTATTTCTATCTTTATCTACGGAGAAATGCATAAACAGCATTATTTTCTTTATTTAGAAACTAGTATACATCTGTATATATTGTTTTTTTTTCATTTATTATACTGTGTTCTATTTCTATCTTTACCTACGGAGAAGATATAAACACAACTCTTTCCTTTATTAGACAACCGGTATACATCTTTATATACTGTTTTTATTTTTTTTCATTAAAATATGTTCTATTTCTATCTTTACTAACGAAGAAAAATACAAACACAGCTCTCTCATTTATTAGGCAATCAGTACAAATATCTGTGTCAATTTTCTCTATTTTTATTAAAATGTAGATAAAATTAAATAAAACAGAATTATTTTATTTAATTCTATTTAAAAAATATATAAAAATGTTGAGAAAAGTATAAAATGATAAAAATGTTTCCTTATTTTTTTTCAACAGTACTTTTTTTCAAGTAACTAGTACATATTTTTGTCCATTTTTTCATTTAAATATGTTCCATTTAATTAGATTTTTATCTTTACTTGCCAAAAAATGCAATGCAAATTTGTTTAATTCATTGAGAAATTAGTGCACTATTTTGTTTCATTTTTTCATTTATGTTACTTAATAGCTTTTAATTTATGATAGCCTACGAAGCAAAGCACGAATGCAATTCATTTATTTATTAAGAAATTAGTTCGAATATTTAATGCTTTTTATTAGATTTATTTGTTAAAATGAGTTCTATTTATTTCTAATATCATATTAACTTACGGAAAAACTCATGGATCCAATTTATTTTTTATAACTGAGTAAGTAGTTCACATTTTAACAAATTTTGAACACTGTTTTATTCATTAAAATGTGTTGTAGGTAATTTTACTTTCATGTTAACTTTCAAAGACATGTATGGCATTTATTTAATTTATTCATTAAAAACAAGATCGGAATTCTGAATTTTTTTCACTTCATTCATTTAAATATATTCTATTGAACTTATTTCCCATTTATAAAAGTTTTAAGTATTTTATAAAATTGAGATTATGTTTTAAAAATACTTGCAACCTTAAATTTTGAGATTTAAATTTTGAGAGCTAGGCTACATAAAACACAATGGCTGAATTAAAAAAGCATCTTGATTACTTACTTAATAAGTAAGGAAATAATTTTGTTCTGGTAGGTGCCTGTTGAATAGCCCCGGAAAATGAATATTTTTTTTTAATCAGATAAGAACTCTCAATTAAAGAAACGGTTAAAAAATAATAATTCACAACCAATAATGATATCTAACATACATGAATTTGTTTTTAAAAATCTAAATTTTTTTTGGGAAAAATAATTAAATTAGTTAATAAAATAATATTTGTGAAATAAAATGATAATGTGCAGATGATTCGTTATGGGTAAATCTGAAAACAGTGAAAATGATTGTTTCATAAATTTTAATCCCAATATTTTTGCAATATTGATTCTTCAGATGTTGGCCAATATGTCTTCTTAAGTTTTTAAATATTTTTGCGATCCCTAATGAGAGTAATTTTTGAAAAGGATTCTTAAAATATATATTAAGGGTGATAATTACGGCGCACCCTGTGTATTCTAAGTAACTTAATCTTAAATATATTTATTTAACTAAGTTTACTTTATTAAAAATTACAAATTGTGAGAAAACCTGAAATAAAATTAATTTAATAAATTTTGAACTAGTTGGAGAAAAAAAATAATTGGGAAATAGAAGTAAATAATTGTCCTCGTTCGCCTTTGTCAACAAGTCGGTGAGCCACATGTGATCCAAAAACCACGCAATTTGCATGTTTTCCAACTGCATTGAGAAATATATACAATATATGTTTGTGCTTGTCAAAATAAAGTTTTATTTTTCCAGATATAACAAACAAAGCTTAATTAAAATTTAGATGCTGACATCTAGCTAATAAATTACAAATAAAAATCTGTAAAATAAGACATTATTTACGAATGTTGTCGACTTTTTCTCTCATTAACTTTTCCATGTCAAATAAAATACTTTCAAATTAAGAGCGACGAAATATTTGTTTTCAAAACAACAACATTCTTTCTCATTGCCAGAAATAAACAACATAAATAGTATCTTCGTGTCTTTCATTCTTTCACCCTTCCTCTCGCCGTCAGGTGGCAGTACATGTTTCAGTGTTGTTTACCATGTGATGGAGTTGTTGCTCTTGCTGCCAATATTTATGTTCTTCATTCTGGAAGTCTTCGTCACACAAAGGGATTTCTATTTAACTTCTACCATGTTTACACCACCAAAGTAACACAAACGATGGCTTTCATTTTGAAACTGAAAAGGATACTTGGCTGCGGTGTAGAAAAGGGGAAAGGTGAAGAGATTTAATTTCGTTCAGAGTATATTCTCTTTAATTGGTATTTATTCGAAAAGATTTCTTCTTTTATCATTCGTCAAACTAACAAATTAAAGAGTTGTAATTTTTAGCTCACCGATGAAAGATTTACTCTAAATCTTGATAATGGCCTTTTCGAGTGCTATTTTTAAGAGTGTGAATTTCAATGCTTTATAAACGACGAACTATGAAGAAAATATGAAAAAATTAAGCAAAAAAGAATTATATTTAATATTCAATTTCTCAGAAACAATTCGACGGATTTCGTTTCAATTTTCGTTATTTTTTCTTGTAAAATTACATTCTTTGAAACATTGTGAAAATTTTTATACTTTACAATGCAGAATTTTTAGCCTGCTATTAAATACAATAACGATAAATAATTAATAAAAAAAATTCTGCACGGAATTACCATTAACTAAAAAAGTTTTATAATTTTATGTAAAATTTTTTTGATTCTATTAAAAAATTTCTCAAGGTATAGTGAAATACACAAAATGAAATTAACTCAAAGGGGTTCAAACTTTAAATCACTCTTCTGATCAAACTAATTGAACCATATTTTCCAGATTGCTACTACCCCCTACATTTTGGGAGTCCTCCAATAATTCGAGTGCAAAAAATCCAAATCTGACCAAAAAAAGGTATATAGTTCAAAAGTTGTAGGTGTCATTATGTATTAAAATATTTTTCGTCTGGTACTAATGTAAATTTTATCATTACTATTTAGACAAATACCATGAAATATCTGTTCCAAAGTATGTGGTCTCCCTTCTAAGTCACCATGGTGTGGGGATACGACCTGGTACACGTGGTTGGAAACAGGAATTCTGAGATGTTTGAAGATGTACTTGAGGATGCTGCTCTCCAAACTCTGTAGCAATACTTCGTGAACTGTCCATTTTCCTTTAAAAACGGAAATTTCTCTATTTATACAACGAGATTTGAGCAGCCATTGTTAGACGGAATGGATGATTAAACACTCGACTGGCTTTCTCAGAGCCGTGGTCTAAATCCCACAGATCATATTTGGATCGAAATAGGATGCAGATTACGTAACTAACTGAACTGACCATCATCACTGCCACCACTCACTTTATCTGTGATGTACGCCTGGAAGTCAATTCCCAAAGCCATCTGTCAAAAACTGGCGGAAAGTCTCTCCAGACGTATGCAGGCTGTAATCGATGCAAAAGGGGATCCGACATCATATTATTCTAGTACGTATTTAAGTCCTACAAGGGGGAAACTTTGGTAGATTACTTTTGTCCTGATAGAGCTTTATTACTAGTCCATTTGTTTATTTTATTTTATTTTACTCTTACTCAAACTAGATTAAATTCGGAACTATAAAATTTGAGCTGTGATGGCTCAGGGCACTCGCCTCCTAATGAGGTGGCCCGTGTTTAAATTCCATCAAACGGCTCGCACCGCTCACTGAGTGATAGACAGATCATGGGTTAGAGTTTCTTTGCCATCGGAATAATCGTAGTATTTCGTGCTTTTCCTCTCCCTGTAACGCAGATGCAAGCTAGTTCCATCAAAAAGTCCTCCAGAATGACAATTTTTTTCCAATACCTGACCCAATAATCCCCTTGTCTTCTGGATTGGGTTCAAAATTACAAGGCTACGGGGTTAATCATTAGACTGTAAACTCGAAATTGGATCTACTGTTCAATGACTGTCATAATAAAATTTTATTACAAAATTTATTGCATTGCAATTATATGTTTAAAAAAGGCAATTATTGACTTGTAACTATTTACGCATTCGCAATTACTGTCTATGTAAATTAAGTATTGTTTTTTGTTGAATTTAATCCTTATTATTTAGTATGTTAAAAAGGACCTAATAGTTCTTAAGTTGTAGTAATTTTTGTGCTTAAATAGTGAGATTTTTAACTAAAATTTTCTTCAAAACTACTTATCCTATATCCTCAAATTTTATCACATTAAATTTATCATAAAAATATATAAACTACATTTCACTTCCCTTGAAAGCTTTGAGATAGCAAAGCAAAAAATTTAAATAACGACACGGCAAAGACAGAATTTTTTAAATAAAACCCCATGCAACTTCTATACCGCTAGTTCTATTGACTTTTATTTAGTATCATTCTATAAGTATAGGAATAAGAGTATAAGTATATAAATATAAGAAATTCATAAAAAAAAACATACTTCAATTGAATAGATATAACAATTAGATTTGTAAATAGATACAAATTATGTATGGTCTTTTTGTTCATAAACTCATTGTAGATTTTGAACTATTTGTTTCATGTTATTGTAATTGATTTTATTCAATTCAGTGCAAAATGTACGTAAAAAAAATGCCTGATATGCCTTGACAGGAATATTTAATCATCTTTCACTATCTACCTACTTTATCATTCTCTAACCAAAACCTGATGAGTGAGACAACTTTTTACCACTTACTAAGAAGTAGATACTTCAAAATTTGTCCCATGATAGAACTTTTTTTTTGTATTTTACATTAAATTCCGATTTTTTAATGAACTAGTGGTATAGTGAGCTTAATAGTGAGCTTAACTCTTTAATAATAATAGTGAGCTTAACTCTTTACTGAGAATGATATTTTATAAATCAGATTTCAATGAATAATGAGATAAGGATATTCATTGGTTTCTATGAAATATTTAAACAGTTTAATAAAAATTTTTAATCAGTAGAACTTCATATTCCCTTAAAATTAGAAAATTAAATTCATTCGAGAAATTAATAACGCTATAGTTACTTTTATTTATTCTACGAAATTAACCGACATCATGAAATAGGAGAGATT
Organism: Parasteatoda tepidariorum; assembly: GCF_043381705.1. Taxonomy (NCBI): domain Eukaryota; kingdom Metazoa; phylum Arthropoda; class Arachnida; order Araneae; family Theridiidae; genus Parasteatoda; species Parasteatoda tepidariorum. The sequence continues at coordinate 16,643,450 of NC_092213.1, forward strand.
GCTTGGCTAGAGGGCGGAAAGTGGTGAGACGTATTCAGTTGCACTCAGCTTATAGTCTTTAGCTGAATTTTATTCAGAGCATTTTCCTTCTTTTTTAATGTGTCAAGCTTCTGAGTTAATCTGCAATTTGGTTTATTGATGAACAACTTTGATGCATAATTTGTCACGAAATTTAAATCTTTTAATACTTGAGAGTTTCGAAATTTTCTTTGCAGAAAAGGCTTTATGGCTGTGAAACATTCTCTGAATAAAACTTCTGACTTAATAGGATTAAATATTAACTCGTGTTTTATTAAAGATAATGTTTTGTAAAGTAGTATGCATTACTTTTTTTTAACTAAAACATTTTCAAAGTTATTATGAGACGGTAAATGGATATTTACAGAGAATTATTCGAGCTTATGCAACTCTCTAAATTAAAAACGTGAAAAATCCTTAAAAGCTTCTGATCAAATGATCTGATTTTAACATTTCATGATGCGAAGGTTTAATAGCCTAACATTTAATATACGAATTTATTAATGCAGGTGATGAATAAAACTACAAAATCAGACAAGCAAACGTATTTTCTTTTAAACACACACTATTGTTTCGAAGGAATTGGTCATGATCCTCATTAACTGGTTGGTCATACTTCGGATCACACTTCGGAAAGTAAGGTTCAATAGTTGAGGCATGAAAACGTTTCGAACTTCAAAATTTTTCGGATCATTAGTAAATTAAATAACAAAAATAATTAATAATTGGAAGAAAAAAATTTCTTACATAGAATTATTTTCTGGTGAATGAGTTTCGAAAAAGTTTGAAAATAGTTTGTAATTTTCTAAAAGCTTTCACTTCTTGAAGAACAAAACTGCATATGCGTCGAAAAAGAAAGACGTGTTAGTAGCAGAGAATTTATTTTTTTGCTTGATTTCGAAAATTAAAAGCTCTTTTGGCAACCTTTTATTTGTACATTTTAAATTAGATCTCCAAACAATTGAAATTGCTTCTGAGTACGTGAAAATCCGATTTTTATATCAGAAAAATGAGGGGTTCCGTGTTTTATTTTCTTTTGTACACTATACAATTTTAAATGTTTTACATATTTTTGAAATATGGCAATAAAGACAAAATATTAGTGTATGAAGAATTGTAGTAAAAATTATTTTACTTTACCAGTTCAAATAATTAAGTGAAATCATCCCATTTTCGAAATGTAATCAAAGGAGAGGAAAATAATAGTTACCTGAAATGAAAGAAATATATAAATATAGAAGAAATGTCTATCTAATAATTATAAATGATATAAAATAATCAATGCTTGACATAAAAGCAAATGCTGAGTGTTTTTATTCAGACTGTTGGTTATAACAAGTTTGAGACAAGAAAACAGCTCTCACTTCCAATTGATGCGACATGTCATAAATATTTTCTACCAAAATACCCAGTTTCAGTTTATAATGTTTCCGACAGATGGTGCTTAGAGCTTTCCAGCGTTTTCCCTCTCCATTTCGATGCATTCAAATTCCCTCCTATGATTTCAACTCATATTTGGGTTCGATAGTGGACTTTTTGAAAATATTGTACTACTTTTTTTCTTTATTGAAAAATTGGGATGCGATTTACAATTGATTTTCGTTGATTTGTAGGTTTTAGTTTATGCAGCTCCATCTGTCGGGAATTTTGAACGGGAATTTTGAAAATACGCCCTGTCACACAAATTCACTTCAATGTTTTTTTTTCTTTCCTTAACGAGTTGAGTTTAAGACTCCCACAAGGTTCCAGTTATTAAGATATAGTAGAACAATGATTTCATATTTACTTATAGAAACATATTGAAACTGAAATTTTTATTTTGTACAACTATGAAAGTCGTTACTTCTGCGATAACATCAAAATCATTTTACAAAAATATAGGAATATTTTTGTAATAATGCTTATTTTTTTTTTGTAAAATTATTTGTATTAAAAAAAACTAACTAAAGAAAGATCATTCCAAAGATAATTCATTAAGATCTTTCCAAAAGGTTAAAAAATACAACAAATTTTATTACCAAAGAAAGGTTAAAAATTCAAATTTCTTTACCATGTTCTATGTAAAGCATATTGTGATTTCTCAAACGGTGTTAGCCCAACGCAGATAACGAAAAGGCCTTTGAAATTCTTAAGAAAAGACCGTTTTCGATAAGGTCTTGAAAATTCTTAAGAAAAGACCGTTTTCGAAAACGCCTTTTCCTCGGAGTTGCAGTAACACACGCCTGCCTTCTTCCTCAATCATGTACACTCTTCCATATGAATGACGCATGCGCATAGTGTGCATCCAATAATTTATCCTATGCCTATGGTAATTCTCTTTAATCATACCATAAGTCCACGTGTCCCTTTAAATGAAACCACTCAATTTTTCCATGGTTAGCATAGGCGTATGTTGCCTTGCCATCTGAATGCCATGCAATTTTCTATGGTTACCTTAAGGTATCTTGCCATATAAACTTCTATGGTTGCCATAGGTTGCCACAGATTACCATTGGTGTGTCTAAGGTGAAAAGAGTTTCTAGATGATTAAAATTAGACAAAATAAACTTTAAATAAGACAGGTACTTCATAAAAATCGTAACTAATAACAGCACTTGATGAAAAATATTACACTTTGCAAAATATACATTTGGAAATAAAATATCTAGTGTCTTGAAGCATGTCCTGATTTAAAGATCGAAATAGTGCTATAATCTATATTTTTTCATCTTTAAAATAATTTTTTATACATTATTTCAAACAATTTTTCTAGTGTTTTACGAAAAACTTTACTGGAAAATGCCACTCTCTTACTTATAATACAACGAAGATTGCAAATCACGTAACAATCGCAACACCGATAGTTTTCACATAAATTTAATGCTTTAAGTACTATGATGTCTAAAATTTTACTATAGTATTAAGTTTTGAAAAAAATCGTACTTTTGTAACCAGTGCATGTAAAAAAAACTCAGCATAATTTAAAATTATCTGTAAATAACGAAAGCATTCCCACCTTAAGAGAAAAACTCACATAACCCACAATATGAAGTATAATATTGCAATAGAAAATATAATTATATCAACGATTGAACTAGTTTATTTTCTGTAAGTGAATTGCAGTTAAAATATTTCGTTAATCCCTTCGAAAATGCGCAAAAAATATCCCAAACAATTTCTTTAGCTATTTCTTAATTTCAAACACATTTAGGAGTCAAATCACAGTTAGGTATTTTCATGGAATTAATTATGCTATCTACCGTAAAAACAGCCTGGAAAATTTTTATTTTAGTTTTCTTTTTTTATAAAAATTATTAATCCTTAACTAGAAAGTTTTCAAGAAGAAATATTCAATTAATTATTTCAGAAAATGTATAATTAAAATTGTTTGTGCAAAAACAAAAATTAAGCTTGATAAAAAAAATCGCTTGCTTCTATATAAGATTTTTAATCCCTGCAAATGTTGAAAGTTTAGAAAGCGAAGAAAAAAAACAGATTACTAAAATTTCCAGACTGAAAAATAAATAGTTAATTTAAGTAGGCGTTGAATCGGTAAAAAAAAAAAGAACATTCAGATTTTTTTTATTACATTTTCAAATTAGTTTTAAATTTAATACAGTTAATTAAATAAAAAAAACTACTGTTTTATCTTTTTAAATGCATTTGAAGTAATATATTAGTGTTGTGCGCTAAGGAAAAAATGGACCAACCTGAATAACTTTTTGTCTAAATATGGGATTTTCGCTTTCTAGGATTTAAAGGTTCGAAGGGGTGACTTCAAATATGCTAATTAGTGAATGTAGATGGTATTTTAGGTTAAGAAATCCGACGCAAAAGCATACTTTCTCTGACTAAACATTCCTTTTTCACAATGGATTCGGATTTCTGACTCCAAAATATTGGGGATTGCTGCAATTCAGGAAATATGGTCCCCCTAGTTTGGTCGGGAGAGCGGTACAAAGTTCAGACCATTTCATGTTAATTTTATTTTTCGACATATCTCGAGAACTTTAAAAACAAATTGAAACATTTTTGTACATAATTTTAAAATTCATTTATCCAAAAATAACAGCATGCAAAATAATATTTTTAGCAAATATTTATTTAATAATAGTTGAAAAAATTTTGAATTTCAAGGTATAAAAGTTTTTGCATCATCTTACAGAATGTAATTTTTCGTGGCAAAATACAAAATTTGAGCGAACTCGGTCAAATAGTTCCTGAGAAATCAAATATTAAAGAAGCAGAATTTTTAAAATTCGATTTCTCAGGAACAATTCGACCGATTTTGCTTACACTTTGTATTTTACCATGTAGAATTGCGTTCTTTAAAATGATGTAACAAACTTAGACCTCTCAGTTCAAAATTTTTGGACCATCATTAAATAAATAAATAAAAAATAATAAATATTTACTAAAACCTTTTTTTGCATGGAATTATCTTTGAATAAACGAATTTCATAATTGTGTGCAAAAATATTTCAATTCGTCTAAAAAGTTATTGAGATACAGTGAAATAAACAAAAATTAAATTATCATTATAGGGTCCAAGCTTGGAACCTCTCTTCTGATCAAACTATGTGGACCATACTTCCCAGATTTCGGCTACCCCTATACTTTGGGGATTAGAAGTCCGAATCCGTCGTGGGAAAAATGTATGTTTACTCAGAGTAAGTAGGTTTCTGTGTCCAATTTCGAGATTTAAATTTTGTCGGCACTAATTATTTAACACTTTTAAGGCCAGTCCGTCAAATAGTTAAGATTGTGTCCTAGAACGACTTCTTTGTTTTATTCTGCGCACTGTACTACATATAATATAATAATTATGTGTTTTGAGTAAAATATTTGTACGCGGAAAAAAATTCCGGTAAATTTACCGTACTATAAAGTAATCACATTTATGTTAAAAAAAGAACCGTAATTTTGGTAATAAAAACAATATAAAGCAAAATTTTACTTTAGACTACATATCACTCAGTATTATAATCTCCTTTAAAATATCTCCTTTAAAACATAAGGTAGGAGAGAGTGGGGTCAATTATAACAGGGTACGATTGTAACAGAGCAAAAATTTCGAGTGTCGGGTNTGACTAAACATTCCTTTTTCACAATGGATTCGGATTTCTGACTCCAAAATATTGGGGATTGCTGCAATTCAGGAAATATGGTCCCCCTAGTTTGGTCGGGAGAGCGGTACAAAGTTCAGACCATTTCATGTTAATTTTATTTTTCGACATATCTCGAGAACTTTAAAAACAAATTGAAACATTTTTGTACATAATTTTAAAATTCATTTATCCAAAAATAACAGCATGCAAAATAATATTTTTAGCAAATATTTATTATTTATTTAATAATAATCGAAAAAATTTTGAATTTCAATGCATAAAAATTTTTGTTTCATTTTAAAGAATATAATTTTATGTGGCAAAATGCAAAATTTGAGCGAACTCGGTCAAATAGTTCCTGAGAAATCAAATATAAAAGAAGCAGTATTTTTAAAATTCGATTTCTCAGGAACTATTCGACCGATTTTGCTTACACTTTGTATTTCACCATGTAAAATTGCATTCTTTAAAATGATGCAGCAAACTATAGACATTTCAATTCAAAATTTTTAGACCATCATTAAATAAGAAAATAAAAAATAATAAATATTTACTAAAACCATTTTTTTGCATGGAATTATCTTTGGATAAACGAATTTCAAAATTGTGTGCAAAAATACTTCAATTCATTTAAAAAGTTCTCGAGATACAGTGAAATACTCAAAAATTAAATTATCATTATAGGGTCCAAGCTTTGAACCTCTCTCCTGATCAAACAATGTGGACCATACTTCCCAGATTTCGGCTACCCCTATACTTTGGGGACTAGAAGTCCGAATCCGTCGGGGGGGGGAGGGGAAATGTATGTTTAGTCAGAGTAAATACGTTTTTGTTCCCGATTTCGTAACTTAAAAGGTCTTCGGCACTAATTATTTAACACTTACAAGGTCATTCTCTTAAATAGTTAAGATTGTGTCCTAAAACGTGAAGATTTGACCATTAGATCAAAATTTATTCAGATTGTTTCGTTGTTTTATTCTGCGCACTGTACATATAATACTTGTATAATAATTATGTGTTTTGAGTAAAATATTTGGACGCTGAAAAACATTCTGGTAAATTTACCGTACTATAAAGTGATCACATTTATATTTAAAAAGGAACCGTAATTTTGGTAATAAAACAATATAAAGCAAAATTTTACTTTTGGCTACATATCACACAGTATTATAATCTCCTTTAAGATATCTTCTTTAAAACATAAGGTATTTATACTATTTATTTGGCAATTTCAAAATTATAGTTCTAAGATTAAACTAAAGTTATTATAAGATTGAACTAAAGTTATTCTAAGATTAAACTAAAGTTATCCTAAGATTAAACTTATTATATAAAACTATAGATGGTAATTATTATAGTTTTTATTACCACACGTACAGTAAAAAATACACTACTGAAAAGTAATCTAAACCAAATAAATGGTTGTTATGACACGATCCAAACTACCATGATCAAAATACTATATTTTATCCTATATTATAAACTGTATTTTATTGTTAATTTTATCAAAATTATTACGAAAGTGCTTCAGTAAAAATTACCGACTTTTTTGATGTTCCTATAGAGACAGAAATATTGTAATCTGGTAGATTTAATCATACTTTTTTTTCTCAGTGTACTAATATATTACTTCAAATATATATTAATTCTTAAATATATTTGGGGTAATATACTTGAGTATAATTTGAAGTGGCTTTAAATATTTGGTCCAATTTGTAACTGGGAAATATTTACTAAAAATATGAGTTATTTAGTAAAATGTTTGATTTCTCCCTTTAATATTTTGTTTATAAAAAGTTTAAAAACTACTTTCAATTATATGAATTTATTATGACTTTAACGCATTATATGCAATTATTTTACCCCACGACTATTACATGCATCGATTAAAATATGTCAGAATTGGAATAGACATTTGCATATACAATGACATATTGCTCATTTATTCAATTACATGGAATAATTCACAGACAATTGTTCAACATCGTGATTCATGATTCTCATTATGTAAATGAATCCCAGGTATCAATAGAGTCAGAGATAACGAATTCGAATTATGCAATATAGATATTCATGCAATATGTTCATTGAGACAAATAAATCTTTTATTCAATGAATATAACAATATTTCTTGAGTTTTACGAACCGAACTTAAACCATTTGAGCAGATCGTCCATTTAACCTTTAATAAGACTATTTCTTTCCAGTATAGATATGTTAAAATATTTTTGAAATTTATTTATAACGAAAATTTCTTAAACTTATTTTTTTTAAAATTTTATTTAATAACTGTCGTTGAACAGCTAATCCAATATTTTGGTTTTATGATTACTCATGTTCAACTCCATAGCCTTGTAATTTTGAACTCAACCTAGAGGACAAGGGAACTCTTGGATCAAGTATTGGGAGAAATCCGCCTTCGTGAATTACTTTTTGATAGAACTAACCAGCATTTTAGTTGCATGGAGAGGAAAAACTCCAAACTTCTCATGGTAAGCTTGAAGGCAAAGGGACTCTAACCCACGATCTGTCTACCACTAAGGATATTTTACGTCAGCACTGTGGTCGGTGCAAACCGGTTGCAGAATTCGTATCGACTTACCTTCCTTGGGATACGAACCCGGTTCATCTCATCCTCTGAGCCACCATGGCTCTCGAAAACTTATTATCGAAAATTAACATGATTGCTACGACTATTTCTTAAGTAGGAAGATATAATTTATAAAATTTTACCTACTGCAACGAATTGGCTGTAAACTTGAACTTTTAGGTTTATTAATAACTGAATATATGAAATATGTGTTCATAACTGCAAATAAACTCGATGAGAAATGATCAAAACAATGGCACAAGAAAACGCTCAAAAGAATGTAGCTTCCAGTGTTAGTTTCTCTTCTGCACCCCACGCAAACCTTTATTATTACGCACATTTGTGCTAAAAAATGCACTTCGCTGGTCTTTTTTGCAGTTTCTGACGTCATCAGCAGATAGCTGCACAAATCATAAGTGAAAAAACTACTTCTCTTTATAATTAAAAAAAAATTTAAGTAGATCTTACGTATAATTACCTCAGCCTTATAAAATGTTAAAAGGACGTTACCTTCTATCAAAATGGAAAAAAACATGATAGCATGTGTGCTTCATTGAAAGTTTTTTTTAGACGAAACAAAATAGATTTGCGAATTAAAATACATTATAAAACAAGTCATTATATTAAGATACGGATTTTAAGTATACTTCTGAAGCTCAAATGACAAATAATTTGTTCATTTTAAAACCGGCGATGAAGAACTGATCCAATTCTGAGTTATCGACTATCAATTTTCAACTCCGTTGCCTCGTATTTTTAAATGCTGCCCAGAAGACAAGGAAAGTTCTGGATCGAGCATTATCGAGCAGAGGTATTATCCCGCCACCCTTAAGGAAGCAAATACCAATGATATATTTCATTTGTGAAGAACTCTTTTAAAATCTTATTGTGAAAACCAAAGAATAAACATTGCAATATTAAGGCAATGGATTTTATTTTTGAAGCAGAAAGATTCACTGCAGAAATTGTGATATTCCGAGTTTGAAAGAAAAAGTAAATAAATGACAATTCTTTTTTTCTTTCTTTCAAAAATAACTCGACACCTAGTAAAAAACCTTTCAGCATGTTCTTAATCCACCGTCGGGTAAAAAAAAAACCGTAAACACTCAGAGGAGGAGAAAAAAAATATTGATGATGAAAAATGAACGTGGTCTAAAAATAAAGGCGACGGCTTTTAGAAACGAAAAAAAATTAAATAGTTCAGTATTATAAAATTTCATTTAAAAAAAATTATATGGAATTTTTATTGTTATCTTTTTTTAGAAGCAAAAATGCTTGAAACTTTCCCTCTAGAACAATAATTTAGATTTTATATTTGGTTCAAAACGTTTAATTTGAATTGGATTAAATTTCCTTTCATTGATTTTTTTCGTTTCCGTTTTTATTGATTTTAACAAACGCTGCTTAATTCCTATTTCTTTATTGATAAATGAGAAAAAGAAATAACTATCTTTTATATTTTTTTTAAATAATTGGGACTAAAACGAGGAGTTTATTTAAAATAGATCAAAAATAAAATAAAATTACCTTCACTTGTTTCAAAAGGGGAATTTGAAAAGTGACAAATCATTAAATAGCTATGATAACAATAATATTAAATGACATGACTTTAAATTTGCGAATTATTTAATGCACACAATATTTTAAATAGCGATATCTGACAAGGAAAATAAATATGGACAAATGACAATTGGACAAATTACAGTACTAAATGGCAGTAAAGCTGATTAAAAAAAAGAATCATGGCTTCCATTTTTCGGATAAAAAAGAGAAGCCATAATTCTATTTGCAAAAATCAAAATACACTAAATTTAAACCACCCATTTGCTAATTTTTCTGTTCATATGTTAATGGCTTAATTAAGAAGATCAAATGCGTGCTGAAAATTAACTCTCATGCATTTTATTATGATTTCTGTGTCATAGTATATACGTAATTTTATTAAAAAGTGGAAACTATTTTTAGGAAATTTAGTGTCAGGCTGTCAAGAGAATTCCTTCAACGGTGAGTGTTAGGTTATTCATTAGTATGACGCAATGTGTAAATAACTTCAAACACTTAATTCAATTTACGTTGCTGCTCATAAACTGCGAAAAAGAGTAATTAGTTGGACGGAACTAATTTTATAATTCCAAAATTAAACATCAAATGTCCTAATACATTTAATTAAAAGTTTAATCGGAATAAATACATATTTCAATTAAAACTTTTTGATCCACTAGCACGTCCAAGTTTTTGCTTTAATTAAGAGAAATATATATATTATTTATATATACGCGGATGAAAAAAATGTAGTAAAATTGCTGTACTGTATAGTTATATCATTTTAAGCACAAATAAATATATAATTTTAGTTAATAAGAACAATATATATGATATTCAAACCATTAAATTTGTAATTTTTCCATTTATATACTAATGGCTTATGGAATCTCTGGTTTTTAAGTTCTTATTACCATACATTAAATAAAATTTACGATACTGATATTCAACCGGAAAAAAATTGTATGCCTTACTCTAAGATATCATGATAAACTTTTCAAATTTTACGTCAGTTACCAAATTTTACCACACATTTTAAAACCATATTTTATTGTTAATTTTACCAAAATCATCACCAAAGCTCTTTGGTAGAAATTACCGAGCTTTTTAATGCTTCTTTAGAGCCATAAACACTGTAAATTATACCAAACTCTGGTAACTAAAACAATACATTTTTTCTCAGTAAGGTGATATAGTTTATCTTAATAATTAAGAGAGAACGGGAAAAACGCAAATATTGAAATATTATCAGTGGAGACGTAATATGGGTGCTAATGTGGTATATGGGTACGTCATATGGGTACATACAATACTTCATATGCCAGTATTAACGACAAAATATTTAAAAAAAATAATGATTGTAATTAAAATATATTTTTTATTTCACTTTATTAAAAAACCTAGATTATGCTGGAATGTGTTTTTTTTTCAAATAATTTATTTTAAAAAGAGGAACAAATGGTCAGGATTAAGATAAAGAAAAAATTGTTACATCAAAAGATTTTAGAAATATTATGTCAACGAAAAAATTCGGTTTTTTATAGCCTTTGTAGTAATTAATAATGCTTGTTTGTATGTCATAATTATTGGTATAAATAACTACATCTAAAAACGTCTTTTTTTATTTGCGGTAACAATTCTTAAGACTTAGTCATTATAAGTTTTCTCCAATATAATTTTTAAAGAAACAATACTGCGTATTAATAACAATATCAAATTGAACACAACCCAGATCGCAGTTATAGGTTGGTTTTATTGTCAGCAGCATCCTTTATCACAAGACCAAAAAAAGTTTCTTTTAAATAATTAGCAAATAAATCATGCAGGCTTAAGACAATGTTATGCTAGTCTGCAACGTATGAGGTATACATATGACTTACATAAACCCCCCTTTTATATGGAGATGGAAACTGCCTTTACAAAACAAGGCTCGAAAAACCTTATGGAATAGATGATGAATCATCATTCAGAAATCAGAAGTAGTAAGCGTTTAGAAACAAAGGAAAAATTTACCTTTTCAAGTTTGTTTTATATACTATGACCATAACTAAAACAAGGTTTAATTGAGCTGGATTTTCTATGCTTTTCTATACATCTATACACTTCAAAACGCCATTATTCATGTCTTTATTAAATTTTTCAGAAAACAAGCTTTCCATTCTTATATTTTTACTAAGTTTGGGAAAAGGAAAAATAAGTAAACCTATCTAAAAAGGAAAATACAACGTTTACAACAATTAAAATACGTTTACAATATTTACAGCGAAAGTACAATAGTACAGAACCCGTTATCCGGAAATCAGAAAACCGGAAAACCAAAAACCGGAACGAAATTCGAAAAATTTTCCCACCATTTTTAAAAAAAAATTTTCATTTTTTTTAAAAAAAAAAAAATTTTCCTCATAAGATTTTAGGATTTTTCTTTCTTTTTTGAAAGATGTATTTACCTTACCATCATTTTGGAAATAATCATCAGTGTATAACTTCATCGTTTTTTCTTCTTTTTAAGATTATTTCCAAATATTTTTTTTTTACTTAGGTTTAACAATAAAAAAACGGCTTTTTGTAGCTATTCAGAAAACCGGAAAAATCAGTTATCCGGAATACCGATGGTTCCGATCGTTCCGGATAATCGGTTCCCTACGTACAAATAAAATGCAACGTCTAACGTAATAAGGCTGCCTGTTATCTGGGATTAATCCAAATTTTAACATTAAAGCATTTTATTTCGCTGAGATGCAATAACAAAGAAAGAAGAAACCTATTTCATATGTAATTGAGTGCAACCATTGGTTGCTGTTGCTTAGATTTAATCTTTGTTCGAGTGATGAGAAACAGAGAAACTCTTTATTCATTCATTAAATGAAGAGAGTGTTCACTTATTCACTTGTAATTGAGATTTCAAGAGCCAACGGAACATTGCAACGAGTCGCTGCTTACAAGTTTTGCGAGACAAACAACAAATAACAATTTGATTGAGTGCTGACAAGAAAAAAAAATATTTTTTTACTATATTAGAACATCAAACAGAGTAAGCATTGTTGAAAATATATTCTTTTCACAAGCATATATGAATATTTTTTTCAATTAACAATACATAAGTTGTCATTGTCAAACGTTGCGGTATAACGATTTAGGATTGGATTAGTTAGATGAAAGTTCTAACTGAAGTTTGCAATCTTTTATTTTACTTCATAAATCAAGGATAAATACTTGAACCTGCAGTAATTTAGTCTATAAAAAAATTATCGTAATAAAATTAATCCAAGAAGAGTGTGTGTTGGGCTTCTGAAATGTAGACAATGGGTGCAAAAAAAAGTTCAAGCTTCTTATCCTAAAAGTCATTAAACAATTTTAACTTTTTTGTTCGTAAAAGATGTGTGAGAAGCCAATTTTCCTCATCAAATTAGCATTGCGCATTGGTGCAATTTAAAATAAGTGAGCTTTTACTTTCAATTACTTGGAAGACAATATCACAGATGCTTACTAGCTTACCGCTCCGTTTATTCAACAACGAGTTTCAGGAGCAGTTCATTTCATGTAGTTTAATCACTGTGATTTTTGCGAATAAAATTAACATAGATGGAATGAAGCTGTGACGTCACCGAAATAAGAGTGTGATTCCTTGAAACAATGTATTTATTTTGTTTATATTTGCACATTTTACTTTATATTATAGCCGTTGTTAAAGAGCTTACCCAATTTCGGGTAAACGACTACTAGTGTTCCTCTCCGTAGACTTGTAATTTTGAACCTATCCAGAAGACAAGGGAACGCCTGGATCAACTATTGGGAGAAATTTGCCTTCGTGGAGAACTTTTAGATGGAACTAACCCACATTTGAGTTACTTGAAGAGAAAAACCTCATACGGTCAACCTGACGGCAAGGGTCTCTCTCTAACACATCTCTCAAGGGTTACTCTAACACATGATTCGTCTACCACTGATGATATTTTAAGTCAGCACTGTGGTCTGTCCGAGCTGGGTGCTGAATTCGTATCGACCAGCCATCGCTGAGATTCGAACCCGGTGCACCTCATAGGAAGGTGAATGCTATACTCCCTGAGCCACCATGGCTCATATTTACACATTTGAAAAGTGTTTTATAAACCTAAATTACGCGAACTCATGGCGTACTAAAATTATCACCTAGTAAAATAATCATTTGAGTTAAAAGGGAAATTTATTGAAAAGTTTATTGATTGCTGTAAATATTTGACACTCTGTTGGTCACAATTAATAACATCTATTATTTTATCAGTTCTAACTGAGTGAATTTGTGGGTTAATCTCATAAATAAGTTAAAACGTATTTAAATTTCCTTTTTAAGAACTGACCTTCTAAAAACGCAATACTTTTAATCTAATAAAGCAAAGTCAAAAAGAAGGGTTACAAATAATAATAAAAAAAACTTATCAAGTTAAACATTAGTTTGCGATTCAGTACCTCCAGATTGATTTTTTATGGGAACTTGGAGGACTTTGTGACTCTGACAGATTTAGCATGTCCCAGTCACCATTTTGTGCACGGAGATTCTTCAGCCGGACGGTGATCTAACTCACTACTTTTCGGATAGGAGCCCTACCAGCCAAGCTATCCCGGCCGTATATATTTTATTGGATTGAAATTTAAACTACAGGTTACAGTTACATAGTCGTATTCAATCCAGATCATAATTAAAAGTCTGTATAAACGCATTCGCAAATTTCTAAACGACACGGCATTACCATAAATCGATTAGCTATCCCCATAAAACAATTCTGACATTTTATCAGGATTTCGCACGTCTACTTTTTTCTGAGACAAGCGTCATTTTTTTTTAAATGATGATTGAGCACTTTAGCTTTCGTTTATTTTTCGAATCCACTACGCTTTATCTCTAAATGCACGCATAAATCTTAGAGAAAAAGTTTCTGGATACAGGTCATATGAATAAAACAATATATTCTTTATTGTAATAAAAGTTATGAAATATTAAGTTAGGTTTAATTGATGAGATGACATTAGTATTGTGACCCCTAAAAAGTATTTCTTTATAAGTAATTTTACGTTGTGAGACGCGAAAAAAAGTTTAACGATAGGATGACAATAAAGTTTACTCGCTGCGGACAGAAAACAATCGACATTTATATTTGCATTAAAAAAAAAAACTCCATTTACATTTTGTGTGCTCTTGCTAGTAAAAATAAAACAATATATAATACAATTATTAGAAAAAATTATCCATAGAAAATTTATAATAAAAATTTATTCGTGAAAATTTGAATTTGAATTTTTAGAATCCTTATAAAAGTGATGAAAAAACTACGACTATTGAATCCATGGGCGCAGAATATTCATTAAACATATTTTTCATACTTCCTTCATTATTTTGCATTAATTTTGGTCAAAATAAATGAAAGATGGTAGACGTATATTACTTAGTTAGCCGTATTATACTTACTGTAGCCGTATTATACTTAGCATTTTAATAATTTCTTGTTATGAAGTACATCATCGAACTCCGTTGTCTCTTTTTGCGTAAAAGGTAAAATCTCCCAAACATGGTTCACTTCAACGCAATAAATTTTCGAATTTGTACTGATTTAGATCTAAGAGAAACAGTAATTCAGCATTGAAATTTCTTTATTATTTGAAATTTAATTATTGATAAACTTTTGAACGTGAATAAAGAAAATTGTTTTTCAAACTACTTTTTTTGGATCTTATATTGGAGAACATTTTCTGAGAATCTAACAGTTTTTTGTAATAACTATTAGAGTGCATTTTATACAAAAAACAATATTAAAATATTTTTTTACTTGTAAACAGAGTCTTAGAAAGAAAATATCTAAAAGAGACATTTGAGTCTCATCCAAGCCGAAGTGTTGTTAATTGTAGTTAAGTAATATTTCATCCAAAGTATACTATTAAAATATGACGAATGCGATCTTTTACAGAGAAATCTTGCCTAGACGCATCTCAATAGTTTATCTGATGAACATTTCTTTAATTTACTTTTCATATATGCACTCATAGAGATTAATATTTATAATCGACTTGAACAATCCATTCATAACAGTTGATTCGTTATCAACTATCAATGTTCAATTCTACTTCCTTGTTATCCTGGTTGGACATAGGTTTAAGCTAGTTTTGGGTAACTTTAATTTCTATAGCATAAAAAGAGAATATCAGTGATAACATTTGGAGATTTAAAATGGCCATAAATTCTTCTCGCAGCAGTCAGATTATAATTGAAACTTACTCCAGTTAAAGTTTAAGAGTGTTAGATCTGATTGAGAACTGGTCGGGTTTGAGATTGAGTATGAACTTTAGTTGGAAATAAAGTGACGACAACAACAGATATTTAAATTGTCCAAGAGTACAAAGAAGAGTTTCAGTTAATATTATTTAAGTTTTCCAGCTTTTCGACAAGTGGACAAAAATTTAAACAAATATAAATTTAGTAACATGAAGATAAACGTTAAGAAAACGACTTTAAAGAGGTCGGTAAAAAAATATGGAATTTTACCAAGCACTAAACTCCAGTTAAACATTTAGTGATCTATCTATTTGGTAAATGGTCTAAATTTCGATTGGCGATTAACTTATTTAGCAACAAAGTTGCGGCAAATTCAGATTTAAAGAGTTGGGAAGCAATTGAAACTTGAATTACGAGGAGTTTTAATAGTTTTAATGTAGGGCCAGGATAGCCTGGTAGGTAGAGCACTGGGCCTACGTCCAAGAGTTCCTGGTTTCGATCTCCGCCGGTAATGGTGACTGAATAACGTTAAATCTGTCGAGTCTCAAAGTTGCCCATGTTCCCATAACAAATTAATGCCTCTGGGGGTACTGACCTAGGAGTTTCCTTGTCTTCTGGATTGGTTCAAAAATTACAAGGATACGAAGTTGAGCATTAGTAGACGTAAACCCAAATTTGGGACGGCTGTTCAACGTAAAATTATAAAATAAAATATTTAAGAAAAATAGTTTTAAAGCGGCAGCGATGTCACGGGGGATCAAGCGTTCTCCTTCCAATGGGGTGAAATGGGTTCGAATCCCAGCAATGGCTGGTCGATACGAATTCGGTATCCGGCTTGCAACGACCACAGTGGCTGACGTGAAATATCATCAGTGGTAGACAGATCATGGGTTAGAGTCCCCTTACCACCAGGCTAGCCGTGGAAGTTTCTGGTGTCCATTCTCTTCATATAACGTAAGTGCGGGTTAGTTCCATCAAGAAGTCCTCCCCGAAGGCAAATTTCTCCCAATACTTGATACAGGAGTTCCCCTCACTTCTGGATTGAGTTCAAAATTACAAGGCTACGGAGCTGAACATTAGAAGTCGTAAGCCCAAAATTAGATCGGAAGCTCAACGATGGATATCAGAAATAAAATAAAATAGTTTTAATGTCATAACACGCGGAGTTCAAATAGCTCCCGCTAGGTGAAACAGAACTAGAATAACGAATAGAGGATAGCTCTGAATTGTTAATAATATTGTTTCGAATATTATATATAATTAATCATATTATACATTTAATAATAAATGAAGTTAATATGAAAATATTTACCACAGTCTAATAAAAGGGCTTACCTTTATGTAAACTTTTTTTTGCTTTCTGTCAGTGTTAAAAATGAACCATTTTATTTAAATGTGTAATAAAAATGTGTTAAAAACGAATGAGCGTTTCAAAGACACATTCCACATAACTTATAGCTGAGCAAATACTTTCTCGGTCGGCTTTTGTTAGCATAAAAAAAATTCTTCATCATCAAATTTTAGAAATTAGTATTGCTTCTTAATTAATTTTTAATTTTTTATTTATTACAAACTTAATTCTTGCTCTTTATATTGAAAATAAGCATTTTAAAAAACAATCAATGCAAAGATTACAATTTCAAAAGTTTAACACTTTTCTTAACTTTGTTTAAGGAATTTAATTATATGATTACTTAAATAAATTATACATATTTTTGCGTGAATAAATAATAAACATTTTATAAATACTCATCAAACATAAGGAAGAACTCGCTTTCAACCGGCACTAAAATATATTTTGTTCCAATATTTGTTTATTTAATAATATTTAAATTTACTAATCATTTTAATTTTTATTTATTTTTTAAGCAAAAAACAAATTGCGCTATTCTTCAAAATTGTGAAATGAAAATTTTCCAATTCTAACTATTCCTTATCTTTATTTAATTTTATTTCTAATATCACCTTTATTTTATCTTTTTTCCTAATTTAACAGCTTTTTATTTAAATATTCGATACATTTCTGTTTAAAAGTAATGAATATGTAAATATTTTATCGAGAGGCCATAAAATGCAATGCCGAGGTAAGCTTTTTTTTTTGCACGTTTTTTTTTTGTCTTGGACATTATCCATATTCAATAAACATTAAAATTTAGTACTTTTTTCTTAATATTTCTTTATATATTATCAATTTAATTTTTATACTTTATCTTATGAATATGAAATTTCAACCGTTTTTTAGCAAAATAACACCATTTTATTTAAATATGTGATACATATATGTTTAGAAAGTAATTTTTTAATTTATTATACATTAAAATTTGAAATTTTATACAAAAAAAAAAAAATCATCTCTTTCAAAAAGCTCAATGTATATATTGNTCCAAATTTTCCTATCTTTAAAACGTAATTTAACACGATTTTCTTTAAATACGTGATACATATGTGTTAAGAAATATTGAATATTTCATAGATACACATAAAATGTTAAGCCCAGCAAAACTTTCGTTGCACGCTTTTCTTTGCATGAAGAAAAATCCTTTATCAACAAAACCCTCCTTCATGGTTAGAAAAGTAAGGGGAAAAAATACAAATACATAAACACGCGAGAGTATTTTAAAGTGGCTTTGAAGCTTGGATCGAATGTTTGGATAAATAGTTCGAGTTTTAAACACGCATCACGTTCGACACTCTATGGAACTTCCAGAACTATCCTTTGTTGTTTGCAACAGACGATTTCGAATATTTTCAATATGAATATAAATAAATTCCGAGTCTTTTATGCATTCGATGCAAATGTTTTCTTTCCTCAAAGTAAAAATATTGTGCTTCGGCACTTTTGCCAACAGAAAGAGTAATGAAATATGTGCAAGAATGCGTGTGAAATACTCTTACAATGCGCTATGTGCTTTGACTATATTATCGAAGTCACCTCGTCCTGTGCTACATGAGCTGTATTATAACTATTATTTTCAAAACCCGAATGGTTAAACTTTTAAAGTTCAGTTTAAACAGGACACGTTTACAAGCTTTTGGAAAATTAAATTTGTTTACCTTTTGCGTAAATGGTTTCTCTCCTGTTTAAACAGCAGAATTTTTTATATTTCTAAAACTCTTAAAAATAAAAAAACGAATCTTATTAATAATTAAAAATGATGCTAGCATGTAAATAAAAATAATAATGCTAATCCATAAATTAAAATTATACTGGCGTGAAAATTAAAGCTATAATCTTAGTATAAACTAAAAATGATACTCATGTATGTATTAAAGCTAATACTAGTACATAAATTAAAACTATTACTTGTATATTAACTAAAAAATAATACTATCGTATTAGTTAAATGGTTGCTAGTACATTGATTAATGCTGGTAAAAAATTATACTAGCAAATTAATTAAAAATTATTCTAATTAATAAATTGAAATAAATACAAGTGAATAAATTAAAAATTATAAAGATGCATTACTTGTAAATTATTCTTGTATGTAAATTTAATATAATACAACAGTATAATTTAAAAAAATTAAAAAAACTAGTATATTATTTAAAATGTATGTAAATATATTATTAATGATAATACTACTGTACAATTTAAAAACGACAAAGTATATTGAGTAAGAACTGTACTTGTATACCAATTAAAAATTATATTAATATATAAACAAAAATACTACTATTGAATAATTTACAAATGATAAAAGTATATTAATTAAAAATGAAGCTAGTGAGCAGATTAAAAATAATACGACTGTATAAATTTTAAAAATAATTATAAAAGCTTATAACTTAAAAATTATACTATTATATTTATTCAAATGATAAATTTGAATTTCGTATTGAATGATAAATATTTACATTTAAATTGATACTAGTTTTTCAATTTGAACAAGGTATACTACAATAAATAAAAATGTTGATAAAAAATACATTGAAAAAGGAAACCGTAAAAACCACTAAAAACCAATGAGAAATTTTGAAACCTAAAAAACAATGAATGCAAAATTATTAATATTCGTGACAATAAATTGTTATTCATTCCCAAAACAAATTATCGAAGTAGAAAACAAAAATCCTTATTGATATCATTCTCATCTGAAGCCTGATTAGATTCATTATAAAGGGATTTGTTGCTCCATAAAACTAAATGGGGTTTTTAATAATCACCTTTCCTATTTTCATCACCATTTTTTACCTCAAACACACTTCAAAATATTTTATTTTTAAGAAATAGTGAATGCAAACTCAAAACTTAGCTCTTTAAAAATTTTTAAATCATAAATATATTCAATTAAAAGCTCCATTCTCCCATTGTAAATTACCTGAGATTTGATGAAGAAATTTTTTTTTGAAAGAGTGAGAGTTTTAAATCGGTAAGGTACTTTTATTTAAGTCGCACTGGAGCTGCACAATGCATTATTGGCAATGGTCAGGGATCATCTCTGATGATCATTTGGCGACAACATGCGTACGTCACATCCCGTTTTACAGAGGACACATTAACACAGCATCCATTCATCAGCAGATTATAATTTTGACCTGAACCAGAGCACGAGAGTACGATCAATTTCTGATCCAGAATTTACTAGAGGTATTCATTTGAATTGAGAACTTGGAGAATTTAGTGACCCCGATAGATCTAGCTTTTATATTTTATTTTATAACCGTCGTTGACCAGCCGACCCAATTTTATAGATTTACGACAGCTAATGTTCAACCTTGTAACTTTGAACCCAATCCAAAAGACAAGGAAACTCCTGGATCGAGCATTGGGAGAAATTTACCTTCGTGGAGAACTTTTTGATGGAACTAACCCGCATTTCGTTGCATGGGGAGGAAGATAACGATACCCTCACACGGTTGACCTGACGGCAAGGGGACTCTAACCCATGATCCGTCTACCACTGAGGATATTTCCGTCTCCACTGCGGTCTGTGCAAGGCGGATGCGGAATTCGTATCGACTGGGATTTGAACCCAATTTGCCTCATTGGAAGGCGAACGCTCTATCCCCTGAGCCATCACGGCTCGATAGTTCTAGCTTTTGCACCAGTCGCCATTTTCGTCTGCTGGGGCTCAAACTTATGATTTGTCGCACATGGGTTCAACCCCTACCACCTAGGTTAATTCGGCCCAATTTTAAATCGATACCAATGCTTAGATGAATACGCGATTCAAATGATTATTCCTACATCTAAATAAAGGATTGAAATGACTTATGCAAATTTACTTAAGGAAACTATTTAAAAAAATAAACAACAACAATCGAAAATCTTTTATACGATATTATTAGCAGAATTTACGCCTTAAATATTTAATATTACTAACAGGTATAAATTTAGCTCATATCTTGATTGGCAGTAAGAACGTGCCCTTTACTTATGTTAGTTACATCTTTATATTCTATTTTATGTAAGCCTAGCCGGTTCAATATGAATTTGATATGAGATCTCGTAATCAATTGTTATATCGTGCGAGATTCTCGTAACTAGGGAATAATTGTAAATAAATGAACTATGTCATTAATATTTTGTAAAAAAGTAGCGAACTACTAATTTTCCTTTATTAACAGAAAGTCGTTAATAAAACAAGCCAAACAGCTGTGAAATTAACACGTCATCTTGGTTATAAACAACCAGCTGGTATTAAAATTATATATCAGGTGGCGGTAAATCAGCAGTCTTCTTCTTTTTGAGTTGAGAGTATCCCATGATCCCATGAGAGCAGAAATCAGCCTGAATTCATCACTTTACATTCATTACACCTCTATGGCTTGAAACAAATAATCATTTTAATCAAAAGGCATTTTTTTGAAAAAATGGAGAATAATAGTTTGAAATATTCGAAATGCATTATGATTAGCCACAATAACTTCTTAAATAGTATAACACGCTTGTTTAAGTGTAAAAAAATGGCAGCCTTTACGCAAAAAAAGTTTTAAGAGAGATGATTTTTTTTGCAGCAAAACCATATGCTATACACATAAAAAAAAGATAAATTACTCTATCTTTGATGAGTTTTCTTAGCTTGTTATCTTTATCGAAGAAAGACTATCATCACATATATAAATAAAGGTTGCAGAAAATCGCTTGTTTTTAACTAAAACCAAGTAGGTAAAAATAAGAATGAAATAAGAAAGAAATTAGAAGTGTTGTTATTAAAAAGTAAGTGCTATAAAAAGGAAGTTATAAATAAAACCTATCTTAGAGTAATGTATTATCCTATTCTACAATTATTATGACTTAGACTATCCGATGAATTATCATGAATTATCCAAGCCTATGAACTATTATAAACTACAGTATTATTATTACGAATATAAAGAATATCTTCATGTTTAAATAAGTTTTTAAGTAAATTATCTTTTTAATTACAAATATGTTAATTTACTTAAGGCAAGAGTAATTTTTTTTAAAGAAAAAGGCAGAAAAAGAACAAAAGCGTGAAATATTTGAAACGCATTTATTATTAGCGGTAATTACTTCTTAAATACTTATTATTACACGCATGTATAGGTTTCACACATTCAAAGAAAAAAAAATGGCGGTGGAAAAAAAACTAGGCTTAGCAGCCTCCACGCGAAAATAAAAAAAAAATCGTTTTAAAAGAGAAATTTTTGCAACAGAACCAGATGTTACGCATGCTTAACTGCTTAAAGAAAATGAATTCATTCACCATAAAAAAATAATAAAATTTATCTTTGCCCATAATACCCTGAGAGGTTTTTTGCAGCAGTTGCAAAAAAAGAGCAAACTTTTTTGATTCTTTCTTACGCATATGCTCATATGCACGCATTTTAAATAAAGTCTTTAGATTGGGTAAGAGAATTAAACCAGCTGCCGAACTGAAAGAAAAGAATAAAGCGAAATTAAAATTTTCGATACTAGGAAGAAGAATTATAGTTATTTGGTACAGCAGAAGATTGGCTCTCTGGTCCGTGCAATACTCTATTGTCTTTCTTAACAGCTGTAACCGTTCAACTGTTAAAAAACATTTTGAGCGGAAACTTTTTCTGAGAAAGTAAAGTTGAGTTGTTCTATGTTTGGTACTTTATAAGGGATCAAACACAATTACAGTTAATTTCATTATGGGATGAAATGCAGAGCCATGAATATAAATTTACATATGTATGGTGAATTTCTGGATAAAAGCTATTTTGCGAAATAAATAATTCAAAAGCTTCTTATGTTTATTAACTGACAATCGAATTAAATTTGAACTCAGTATTAAAAAGCTGACGTTTTATCGCTTTATAGCTCTGGAACTTTTTAGTAAATATTACAACTTTTATTACTGATTTGAAAAACTGCATTGGAAAAATGATTTTTAAATTTAATAAAAATACGTTTGAAGATTTAAATATAAATGTTTGTAGAAATTTAAACACAAATACAGTTTTAAATTCTTTTGAGAACAATGTTTAAAATTTTGAAGAGAAAAATCGTTTAAACTTTAAGCACATTAAAATGCTTTAAAACTGAAATAATATTTTACTACTTAAATGATTTCAAATTAAATTTTTTTAAATTTATTTATTTTAATTACTGTTTTAAAATACTGTTTTAATATTTCAAATATTCAAAAGTTTATTACTTTTTATTCAACTACCGTTTGATTGAATTAAATATGAATTTCAAGAGTTCAATATTGCGAACTTATTAGAATTTGAAATTACGAAAACTTTCAAGAAATAAATATTGTATTTACTATTTTAAATTTAAGGAAAAAAAATATTCAAAAGCTACATAATGATTTAGATAAAGAGGAAGATTGAAAAACCATATAAAATAGCCATCCAGGCGAAAATCAAGACAATCGGAACTATGAAGATAATATTTGAAAAGAGTATAATTTTTCTTAGAATACGGATTGTGTATATTTAAAAAAAATAATTGTAACAAAATTTGCTTAGTAATATAAAAAAGAAACAGACGTTTATTTTTTTTTGAATTGAGGAAATAATTACTAAATGGGACTTGCATAGACTAGATTTGCATGCACAGTGCGCAAAAACAAAGAAAACATCTGCATAACTTTTGAACTTATGATTGGATTCTTACGTACTCGAACTCAATCTTAATGGTTCAAGATGTAGTGTGTCTACTACTACAAAAGCACAATTCCAATTCCCTAGTATATAAGACATTTTAACTCGATTCTATGTTAGGGGTATCATAGGGGCTTCACAGATTAAGGTTTATATTGTCGTTAATTACTATCCCCACAAAGGGATAACTTTTATAAACGCTATTAAATTATTGCAGTCGATTTGCAGTCGAAAATACAAATATATACTTACTCTAAAAATAAAAACATTATTTTGGATTTTTGTCTCTCGAATCACAAGGGAGGTGTGGAGGTTAGTCGTAGTTTAGGTGGGAGAAAGGTCAAACAGTTGGGAAGCTATTTCCACCTTTCAGTGTTTCCATTTCGAATAAATCGTATTTTTTTTTTTTAATTTCTCAAGATCTATTTAACCGATTTCTTTCAACTTTTGAATTTTTGTTTTGTTTTGTTTTTCAATTTTTCAATTGCTCTTTAATCCTGAGTAAATTGAATTGGTGTAAAAATTTGTATATCTTACAATTAATCTTTTTTGATCATTAGTAAATTAAAAAAAATTAATTATTAATTATTAAAAGGAAAACTTTCTTCTTGAAATCGAGCAAGTTTCGTTTCTCAAATTGCGGTTACCACTTCCAGGGGTCTGTCCAGACATTTTGTGAAAGGTCCGTTTTTCGTGAAATTGTGAAAAAATTACTCACATTCTTTCAAACAGGGTCCGCTTTTATGAATTAGTGCAAATAGGGTCCGTTATTGCAAAAAAAAATACTTTTTCAAGGAGTTCTTAAATTGTAAAGATATACAAGATTATGCTCAACACTGTAAAATTATAATTAAAAAAATTAAATTTTAAGAAATAAACAACAATTGCTGCGTCTAAATTAGAGATGCAACATACAAATATTTGGTATTTAGCCTATACTGCTGAACGCAGAATATTAATTTCGGACGAATAATGGAAGAATCGTCTGAAGAAGACAAAACTTAATTCGTTTACATCCATCTTTCTTNAAATTTCTTCTAAACAGACCCCTGACTTCACCCAAATATTTTGATGGCCTAGAATCAATTCTAATGAAAAACGTTGTATTTATTAGAAAAAGTATGTTTTTATATCTGAGTTTTATAATTTAAAATGCAATGCTATGGGTGAAGTATGTACTAGTACGTGAAGTTCGAATCAATAAATCAAGAGTTAGTAAAATTTTCGATTTTTTTGCGCATTGTACAAAATATTATTATAAATATTATAAATAATAAAACAATATTATAAATATTTCTTATATTATATTACTGCACTTGTCCATACTTTTCATGTTTTTGCATACTTACAAATCTCTGAATCTAAGAAATCTAAACTTTAATGTACCAAAAATTTTGAGTTAAAAATGTTGCGACATCTTCAAAATAAAAACTCTATGGCATTAAAGTAAATAGAGGTTTAAAACATGTTATCTGATACTGAAATTGAATTTTATTTTCCGATGGCAAATCTTACAGTACTTGATTCAATGGGAATTCAGTTTCTTCCAGTTCCATTAGATATTTTTTATCAAACAGCTTTCTCTTAGCCATTGACTCTTTGAAAGACTTTTTCGAAATTCCATGCTTCGAAATTTACATTTGTTATAATGTTTTCGATTTGTTTCGAATTCTAATGGTTATAACATTATCCAATATAGCACCCTACGCTATTCATTAAATGTTCATTCATCAAATTTTAATTGCCATTTTTTTAGAAGTCAGTATTTTACTGTAAGACTTTAAATTTTCAATTATTGCATTTATTAACTTTTATCACTTACTTGCATTTTAATTTCAATTTAAAAAGCATTTCGTTTAAAGTCTGTTGATTGCTTTGGCATTAATAAATATAAATGAAAATGATATATTTTTTATACTTAATCTACAATTCGAATGATTAGATTTAGATGTACATTGATTTAGCCATATGCACATTTTTTATTCAAAGTCTCTAATGACTTTTGATTTGATAGTCGGACTCATAACTTTTGATTTAATAGTCGGATTTTCAACGAAATAATATGCATTCCTAATGGTTTTACAAATTGGATCTTGAATTTGATATTTAGTTAATGCAATCGATATTTCAAGTTACGAAGTCAGATACAAAAAAGCCCGTACTCTTAATAAAAATGTCTTTCATTCGAGGGATTCAAATTGATCAAAAAAATTGGGAGAGATGTTGCTGCATGCTAAATGCAGTGATAAAAAAGGAAAACGTTAACCTGCATATGTTATGACATAACACTTTACCTGAAGTTAGAGATAGCATTTGAAAGATAATATTGTTCGACACAAGCGAATCGTCTTTTCAGTTTTATTTGTTTCAATACCGTGTCTGGAAGCTGGAAAATTGTAGATTTGTGATGCATACGTATGCATGCTAAGTAGACGCCAACGTTAACTTCTAGAGTACTTGCTTGCATATACTTCCGTTTCTGTACAATGAAAACGCATCGATGCATTTTTGAATAACTATTCAATCATAAATGCAGAAAAATATAGTTTACATTGGTAAGTTTGCATGTGATATATAAGGTATGGCAAGTTTACATCGGAACCACCAATTAACATGATAAATCAATCAATACAAGTTTAAAAGTAACTGTTTTTTTCCAACTGTTTAAAGGTTCCAAATGAGTTTAAAAAGACTCGATCAGGAAGAGAATGCATCAAATATTAATGATTTTATGCATACAATGTAAAATTTAACTGTATTAGAAATACAAATAACGAAAAAATTCATAACAGAAATGAAGTAAAGATCCCTGCCCTGTTAAAAAAATATCTGTTAAATTTATCAAAAAAACTGTCAGCTGGTGTGACAGTTGTGGCGGGCGGAGTTATCGACATTGCCAACCATCATCTATCAAAAGGTACCTCATGATTGAATCAAGTTAGCATGTCTTATATACCAATGAATTGATGCTTAATAATCGTTGTGGTAGTTACGCCACAATACTCCCCCACCAGAATTTTATCAGGGATATAATTCGATGAAAGGATACTACTAGTTGCTGCACTTGTGAAAGACCGGGAGAGCTGGATTAAGGTCACCGGGTTTTTTTGAGTGCTGAATGAGAGAGGTGTAATAACTTCACGGTCGAAGTCGCTCCTGTGTTGCCTTTAGAAGTCGAGTGAATGCAGGCTGACGTTGTGCAAGATCGAGACGAGACTGAGTAGCAACAGCGTGAGGAGATGGATAATGTCGCAGTCACAAGTAGCAAGTCTACTGTTCAATGTGGACTTTTCATCGAAGTAGGCGTTACCAGATCGAAGTGGGTGTTACTGCCAAATTAGGCGTGTTCATGTTGAAGTGGGCGTTGCTGTCAAAGTACGCGTGTTCACATCACGTCCGAAGGTCACCAATTGTAGCGATGGTAGTTTTCGACCATGTCAACTGTCATCTATGAAAAGGTACCCCGTGATTAAATCAAGTTAGCATGTCTTACATACCAGTGAATTGATGTTCAATAATCGTAATGGTAGTTACGCCACACAGTATTAAATTTTTTATTTCACGAAATATTATTGTT
This sequence comes from Parasteatoda tepidariorum, assembly GCF_043381705.1. Taxonomy (NCBI): domain Eukaryota; kingdom Metazoa; phylum Arthropoda; class Arachnida; order Araneae; family Theridiidae; genus Parasteatoda; species Parasteatoda tepidariorum. Next base: position 16,670,554 of record NC_092213.1, read on the forward strand.
ATTTAAGAATGGAAGCCTGTTTTTTAAGCAAATAAATACTGCTATTGCCAGAAACGAACTTCGTTATTTTAACAAACTCTGTTACTCTTTAAAAAAAAATTATGTTATTTTAATAAAGAAAGAAAGAAAAAAAAACTTTATGAAATGACTATGTCAGCTTCGTGGCCAGTGAGAGCCGCAAACATATATCATACGATGCTGGGATCGAACCAGGGTCATCTCATTGGAAAACGAGGCCTCATTGACCCTATCCCCTGAACTACCTAAGCTCAAGTTTTAATTTTTGAAGAAAAATCTTAAACTGTATTTATTTTAAAAGTATTATTGAAATCCTATTTAAGTGTAAAAACACTTAAAATTGTAGTAACCCACCCTTATAAAATTGTTTGGCAACCTTAATAATAAATGTTATCGAAAGAGATATAATAATCCGGTATATTGTATTATTTTGACGCTAAAGTCGAATCGCAATTTTATTTATGCGATGTTTAAAACCAAAAAAATAATTTCTAAAAAGTAAGAGTAAATAAGGAAAATAATCGAAAAATGATACATAAAAGGTAAAGTTATCGCACGGTAAGCAAAAACACGAATTTAAACTGACGGTTTTAATCCGTTTATAATGAGAGGGAAAAGCAGAGCACACCTGTATTGTAACAAAACAGCTTTAAACCCTTAAATATACAGAGAAAGTTTGCAAAAAATGTTGATTTTTTTTTCTTTTCGTGGATAACGCTTACAAACTAAAAAAAATCCTTTTTTTTTAAACAGTTTTTTTATGTGAAAATTATATTTTTTATTTTTTTTTTTTATTTTTTTTTTAGAATTTACAGAAACTTTTCATTGTGCACACAGTGTGGTCTTAGAAGTCGCATTTCATCTGAAGACAATAAATTCTTGAAGAAGACTGCATTTACAATGTTAGAATTATTGCAGTATGTCAAGCCAGAATATCCTTCATGTTTGCTTAAACCACAATATGGTGCTAATTTTGATAAGTTTATTAATTACATGAAACTAGGAGCCGCTATGACTCAGTTGAGCTCAACCACTGAAGTTGTGCTCAACTCAGTGGTTGAGGCACTTATCTATCATTGTGATAAGAACTGGGGTTCGATCCCCAGTGGCGGCTTGAAGCCAACCCAGATCAATGGTACCATCTTGTCTGGGAAGTAAAGGCGACACTTTCACATTGCTACAAGCATGCCGTTTGGGCCGTGGTGACTCAGGGGATAGAGCTTTTTCCTTCGAATGGAGTGAACCGGGTACGAATCTCAGAGATGGCTGGTCGATATGAATCCCAAACCCGACTCGCACCGACAGCAATTCTGACGTAAGAAGTATAGTAGACGAATCATGGGTTAGAGTCCCCTTGCCTTCGGGTTAACCGTGGGAGATTTCTTCCACGAAGGCAAATTTCTCCTAATATTTGGCCCAGAAGTTCCATGCCTTCTAGATTGGGTTTTAAATTGCAAGGCTACGAAGTTGACCATTGGTAGTCGTAAACTCAAAATTGGGTCAGCTGGTCAAAGACAGTTATAAAATAAAATTAAGCCGTTGTTCACGAAATTGCGAAGCCCAGTACGATATGTAACGGGGATACTTTACTTTATTTGAAACAATAATTAAATTTGAGCAGAATCTTAATTAGACTTAGCTCCTTATTCAGGCTATACCAATTTTGAACCATATTATATTTTGAAGAAACATTACTATGGTTTCGAAACAACCAGCTATATTTATTAGAGTTGCAAAATATATGAGTTAAGCGAGTAACCAAACAGAATTCAAACTCACTGAAAGTTATGAAATCAATCACAGTTACGAATTGTATAATAAATAGGGCTCAAAACATAAATTAATTTAAGAAAATACAAATTAAGTGTCTCTAGCTCGTAAAACCTATGTTTACATAAAATGGTAAATCCTATCAGAGAACAAATTAAAAGAGGTACAGGATATCGAAAAAAAATATTTCTGACAGTACAAAGGTGATATGGAAATTTAGTTTAATATGTTTATACTCAGATTTTTTTTTTTTTTTTAAATCATCTTTTTTTCAGGAATTCAAAACGCAAAAAAAAATATCGTAACACAAACAAAGGTTTCAAAGTTAGGATTTTTCTCTACTCTGAAAAAAAAACCCGTGTAAAAATTGCTCTTGCTTGTTCAAAACTAATTTATCAAAAAAGACAGCTGACGGTCAGGATTCTATCCTGTTTCTTTCCATATAAGAGGAACAGGATAAAAAAAAAGGGAAATTGATTTTAATCTGATATACGCTCCAAAAAAGGTCTTTGGGAAAATCGGAAGAAACTTCTTAAGAAAGAAAAAAATTCTCTTAGCGAAGGATTGCTCTTTTGTAACTGGTGCATGATCAATATCTTCTTCTCAAGCAGATTGTGAGAAATAAATAAAGACATAAATCGATGATAAAAAGGATAAAAGAAATTATTTTAGATATTTTAGCCGTAATGAAAGATAAACATCAATTCATACTGTCACTTTAAGAGATATGTATTACTAAGCCGGTTTTAAATTTAATAATTAATCCCAGGATACTAATTGCTTTTTCTTTCTTTAAACAATGAAGTGCAAAACTCTAAATATGATTTTGTCTGAATCTAGATATTCATATTTGGTAACAATGTGATTGCATTTTGAATAAAAAATAATCGCATTTTTTACATTTTTTTCACATTTTGAATCAATGAGAAAGGAATTTAAACAATACGATGCATAATCTTATTTTAATTACAATTCCATCTCAATCCAAAACATTTCGAATCGATGAGAAAAATGTGAATTCAGACAAAATTTGGATGAAATGTAATAGTAAATTATGCATATTATTTTTTATTAGCATGTAACTGCGGTATGATCAATATCTTCTTTGCAAGCAGATAGTGAGAAATAAATAAAGACATAAACTAATGATAAAAAGGAAAAAAAAATATTAAAAACGGTAATGACGGTAAAAAAAGTAAACGTCAATTCATACAGTCACTTAGAAATGTAATACTAAGCCGGTTTTAAATTTAATTAAATTAATAATAAATAATTAAATAAATAATTAAATTAATTAATTTATTTAAATTAATTAATTAAGTTAAACTTAAGTAATTAATTTTAAATTTAATTATTCCCAGGAAACAAATTACTTTTTTTTCTTTAAACAATATAAGTTGCATAATTCTATTCTAATTGTAATTTTGTCTGAACTGTTTTATATTTTGTATCAATGAGTAAAATGCTAATTTAGACTTCGGTTGAAACATATTAGTAAGATATGCACCTTATGTACCAATAACATATACTGCGACATGATCAATATCTTCGTTTCCAGCAGGTTGTGACAAATAAATAAAGAAATAAAACGACAGTAAGAAGGTGAAAAAAATTTAAAATTATATCTGATATTTTGGATGTAATGAAAAGCAAACATCAATTCAAACCGTCACTTAAGGATAATTATTACTATGCCAGTTTAAAATTTAATAATTAAGCTCAGCTTACAAATTGTTTTCTTAAACAATGATGTGCATAATTTTAAATTTTGTCTGACTCCAAAACTGTAATTTAGTAATTATTTTCATTCCTACAGAAACGGTTTAACAGAAATTCTGGTTTTCAAATTTATAGTTCTTATTATCTCACATTCAGTAAAAAATACAAAACTAAAAAGTAAATTTAATCGAAGAAATTATTTCAATGCTATGCTTTAAGACATCATGGTGAAATTACCAATTTTTATCACATTCACCAAATTTTAATATATATTATACGACCATATTTTAATGTTAATTGTACCAAAATCATTACCTAAGATCTTCGTTAGAAATAACCGAGTTTTTCTGTATTCTCATAGAGCTAGAAACATAATTTACATTGTTCCGGTAGTTTTTACCATACTTTCTGTTATGAGAGTATCTTTAAATCCCAATAAAAAGCAAGCATCAATTTATGCTGTCATTTAAAATTATTTTATTTTCATCTAATCCAGTTTTAAATTTTGTTATAATTCAAGGTGCAAAGTAATAAGCAATTTTTTTTTAGTTTTACAATGTTGTTGCTAATTTAATTTCTAGTGAATGTTCATCTAAATTTCGAATCATACCAGATAAAATAGATATATAAAAGTAAAAGTTTAGATATGTAATCAACGCAAAGTCTGCAGTTATTAAAAATAGCGCTGAATATACATAACGATTTACAATTCAACGAAATATTCTATCATAAGGGAAAAATTTATGTGATTAAAAATTCAAAGCATTCTTCAGTTAATTCAATTATGAATACGTCAGAATGTTTCAAACTCGGTAAATAAAATTAAAATAGTAATTAACTTAACATTAATTTTAGAAAAGTAACTTTTACTCAAAATTCCTTAATTGGATTTAATTTTTCAGAGGCTTAAAAATTGCAAGACTCGCTCTTTATTAAGCTCTTTGAAGAAATGCTTTAAAAAAAATCAAATTAAGCTAATGTTTTATGCATTCATTAAATATTCTGGTTCACATTTAAAAGACATTAAAAAAGAAAATAGCTGTCGTAATTTTTATGTCGTAAGGCTAATAATATCGAGAGGTAAAACCACAGTTTAGGAAATAAAAACATTTCTAGGCTAATTAAGCTTTGCCTCAAAGTGATGGAATAGTTGCCTACAAGGTGAAAAAAAAACCTGCTTCACTTTAGAAAAAAATTTCCTGAAGACACTTTTGCTTTTTCGAGGAAATATAATTAAATTATATTATGATACTAAAAAGACCCAACTAAATCCCTTTGATCATAAAGTGAATCTAAATTATGCAACCTACGCTTTTCAACTTAATCACCTTAATTATGAAATAGTTTTTACTTTATAATGAAATATTAAGTTTTAAAGCGTAAGAGACATTTATTCTGTTAAATATTTACTATTTGAATTACTCATATACTTTAAATGAATGCTAATTCAGCTAAAATTTAATATGCAATACTATATAAATACTTCATTTCTAATACCTTTTGCTATACTATCTACCAATCAAAATTAAATACTTACAATATATTCCTAGTTAATAATATGTTCTCTAAATAACAATATGTATTTAAAATAACAATGCGTACCCGAAACAACAATATGCACACCAAATAATAATATGCATTCGAAATAAAAATTTGTACTCCAAGTCGAAATATGCACTTCAAATAGTAATTTGCACTCTATCTAACAATATGTTTTTCAAATAACAATGCGTACTCAAAATAAAAATATGCACTCCAAATAACATAAATATGCAAACAAAATAAAATTTGCACTCCAAATAAAAGTATACACTCAAAATGAAAATATGTACTAAAATAACAATATGTACTTAAAATAATATGCATTCTAACAGCAATATTTATTCCAATTAGAAATATATACTTCAAATAGAAACGTGCATTCTAAATAACAATATGTATTCAAAGTACTAATATGCATTTCAAGTATCAAAATGTATTTCAAATAACAATATGTTTTGATAATTAGAAATTTTGAAGCATGTTTAATGATAATAGGGTTTGAATTTGCTGTTAATTTAATGCGTTGCAGCTCCCTTAATACTTTAACATATCTCAATTTTTAAATTTATACTTGGTCACATGGTTTACACAGTTCTGTTTAGCACATTTTTTTTTATGATGGTTTGCTTAAAATTCGCAATGCGTTGAAGTTCCAGATACCTCTGTAGCTGGGGTCAAGATTTTGAAACTATCTTTCTGATATGTTACATTTTACGTTCACCAATTATTTCAAATACATAAAAGGAAGAAAAATATTAATAGACCAGCACAAAAGAACCGTTATATGTCGTCTCATATGTTGCCTCATATGTTCACATATGTTGCCTCATTTTATTTTTATATATCCATATAACAAATCCTCCTTTGTTAAAAAAGTGACACTCTTCTGTCATACTTCTACATGTGTTAGATGATTTAAAAAATCCTTTTCCTTCAAAATATGAAACATGATAATAAAAGTTGACAAGTTTCGAGTGCTCAAAAATGGGCACCAATTCTCGAAACTCGCGAAGCGTGAATGAGTGGAAAAAAGTGATTTGAAACAGAAAGCTTAAATTTGAAAATTAGAAAAAGAAATTTTCTTGTTAACGACATGAGTTCTTCACCACCTGGAGTGGAAATGCATTTTGTCCTGATTTGCCTCTCTCAGCCTCAGCGTTTTTACTAGCTTTGTTTTTTCACCTTTTTTTCACTCATGGCAACCTCGGTTTTTCCAGTTTTTTCACAATTTTTTTTTACTGGCATCTTTACTCTTTCTATTTCATATATCATATATCTTACTGAATGAGTTTACTCATTCACGTAAGCAATAAAAAAGATTTATGATGTTGTTGTACGAAATTAAATATCAGACTCATCTGTTTAAAGCAAATAATTTGAAAGCTTTTTTTTTTAATCTGAGAAATATTTAGAGAAACATACCTATAATTTTTAAAAATATTAAATTTCCCAAATCTATTAAAAACTGTAAAAAAATTAAAACAATTTCGTACCACTTTTGCTATTAAGATTCATTTAAAAATGAGAACCTAGCTCAAAAAATCATACGTGTAAACTTCAAGCTTGATTTTTAAAAGCTTAAAAAATATTTACTTACTTTTTTCATGCAGCATTAAAATAAAAAGCGAGATAGAACTCTGTGCAGACGCATTAAATTACGTTAATTTAAACTATAACATCCTGAGCATTTAACATTGTTCGTCCTGTGTTTCAAATTAAACTCAATAATCGACATTCGCTGTCCATCCTACAAAATCCCCTTTTCAATAAACATGTTACCAAATACTGTTGTAAACTAAATATTGCCAATTAGTCGAAGCAATATTCTGTTCCCGATGAAACACAACCTATTCGTACATAATTTTCCAAATATGAGGGATCATTTACCTTAATATCATTCTATTTGTCCTGCTGTAAATACTTCCACAACTCATTCACTTGATGCCTCTTGCGAAACTTCTGTACAAACTATTTAACTTAATCTTCGTAAATAGTAAATAAATTCGGTAATTTTAAATGTCTGAATACTGTTTGAAACCTCTTCTGTTAAAATTCCGAAATAAACTAGATGAAGGGTTAGTTAAATTTGATGTAATTTCTTATTTTATTATCACATTGGAACTGATATATCAGGGTATTAATTTTTATAATATATGTCTTATACTGTATATGCCCTCCATGAAAAAAATGATTAAACTTATTGAATATCGCTTAAAAAATAACATGTCCATATAAACGAAATAATCTTTAATATCACGTATTCTACTGTTTACATTCTGAATAAATAGGATTCAAGGTTTATATAAAGTTGACGCTTTCTCTTACATTGAGATTACGACATATATGCTGAGATACTAATTTCTTTAATACGTCTTATAATTTATATACCAATCATGTATAAAGATTTCAGACTTAAACTATAACGCTTGAAAGTTAAAATGATCGCACAAAATATGTGATCGTTAATACTACACATTGCGGGTTCGATCCCCGGCCCAGACACCGGATTTTCGGGATTCAGAAAATCCTTAGGTGCCATGTCGTATGTAAAAGATCCCTGGAGTGCCTTGTTGGCTCTTATCATTTCGGGCAAAATTAAATTCCTAGTGCACTTTGGCATCCAAATAGAGTCTCGGTACTGCAATCTAGTGTGGCAGAAACTAGGCGTCCAAATTAACATGACCAACGGTATCTCAACCATTGTGGTGGTCCCGAAAGAATGGATACCACCTCTGGAGAACGCACTAGGTCTGCTCATCGGCAAGACCGATTGTGCAGCTCATTGGAAATATAAAAAATAATGCTGCANTATATATATATATTACATATGGCAACCGGACAGTGTAGGGGTCAGGGAACTGGACCTGCATCTGAAAGTTTCGGGTTTGAATCCCGAACATGGCATGGATGTTCTTCATTATCTGTCCTTTCTGCGGTAGTAAAGTTGGCGCACCTGATATAAAAAATCTGCTCTGTAAATGCCTGAATTGTCGAAATGTTAACACTGATGGGCATTTGAAATCTTAAAAAAATATTATACATTTAACATTTAAAAAACAAATAAATCCAAAACTTATTTTTTTTAACTAATTAAATTGCTTTTCTCTATTATTTTTGCTTAACACTAATATTAGGTTATTAATTTATTACACGTCTTGTGCTTTATATACCAAACATGAAATAATTTGACCCAAAACAAATAATAATAAAGTTAGATGAAGCAGCAGAACCACTGGCCAGTAGGGCTAAGGTAATGAATTCAAATGGTGTGGTAAACTAATTCTTACTCAAAAAGGGAGGGAATTGAACAATAGTAAGGGAGAAGTATCACAAGGGTGACTTCGGAAGAAAAAACCCTGCTAAACTAAAATCCTTGTTACATAAAATATTTGAAACTAATTCCTCCATGAAAATTAAAATTTTTGTATTGAACATATAAAAATTAAAAAAAGTAAATGAAATAAAAAATTGAATTGAAATAAATGATATGCAATCGACGCACTAGTAGAAAGAAAACAATAATTCTGCTTTTAAAGAACAACATTTAAGACGATACGTCCCCAACACATTCTTTTCATGTTACGTCTTTCATAACTGTCATCAACGCTTTATTCTGCTCTTCAAGCACGCTATTTTATTATAACTAAAAAGCGTAGCAGAACGTATAAATACTCATTTTTCTATGAATAAAAACAATAATTATTATTGAACCTGCATAAATATATTAAAACATTACACAGAACACTTTGTTAATATGAACTATTCACTTTTTAACTTTCAATTCTACCCAACTTATAATTTTTTCAGCTTTTCGTCAACCAGGCGAGAAAAGAATTTTCATACAAAAACTTGTACTCGCGTACATTTACGATTGATGCTTATGACAACTCATACGCTTGATATTTCAGTTCATTGTTGGACTGAAATATCAAGCGAGTGAAATTTTGATTTTTAATAAAGGTCTGAATTGTTTTGAATTTTGTAATTTTTGATTTATGAATAATTGTCTGTGTGTAAAATGAGAGAGCAAATATATAGATAGATACAGATTTCATACCTGACGAAACCGCTCTATTTTATTAAAAATATTTTCATATTGCATTTTCTTATTTATTTACATTAAGAGATTTTATAATTGAAGCTTTATAAAGTTAAAGAGTTTGGCTAAATGAATGAATAAACAAGGCAAATGATTTTTTTTCTCTATATAAAGAAAAAATGAAGAAAAATTGTACCAATATTTAATTATTTCAATAGAGCTCTAAAAATATTTTGATATCTCAATCTAGCTTTCCTTCAAACCTTTTAATATTCTTGAAAAAATTGACAGATCAATTATCATTTTTATAAAATGTACTAAAACGCTTTTTAATTGATATATACTATCATTTTTTAGAAATTTTAAGAGTTTAATCAACGTTTATTTACATTGAATTTAGAAAAAAAACTTTTGAAATATCATTTTAAAATACACACCAACCTTTAAAATATCGTTTAAAACTAACTATCTAAATTTTTTATTACCAAAAGATTGATTTGAAGCACTAAAGAAAAGAGTGATTTTATCGCTTACGTTAGTTAATGAAGTTACCAGATTTTGTGGATTATTTTGTGTATTTTGCTACATAATCCAAGGAAAGGTAAAAGCTTTTCCCACAAAAGTGTTTGCTTTTATGTCTGATTTGGCGTCGCCAAGTCTTCTGGATGTTTGAAGAACTCAATAGGAGTGACAAATCGAATGACATCACCTTAGGCGTAATGGTAGGGGTAAAATCGGGTAAAATACTTATAAAAGTTTCGAAAGTGTTTGTTGCTACTTCTGAAAATGGGTTTCTGCGATTGCTTTTTGTTATTTTGTAGAAAAGAAAATAGTTGCTTCTATAAAAGCAAACCTGTTTATTGACGTTTAAAATCATTTGCAACTCTCTGTTTAAAAAAAAATAATTTTGAATCACTCTCTAATGCAGCAAATGGTTCAATTTATGAAATAATTATTAGAAAAATATGTCATAAATTCGTTTTATTTAAAATGACTCTTTTTTGCCGTTTGGTATTTTTTTTAAATAAAAAAAATATTTATTTTTTTATTTTTTATTTAACTATGAATTGTAAGGATATAACAATTGCAAAATGTAAAAATTTAATCAAGGATGGGGAACTTTTTTGATATTTCAAAAAAAAAGGATTTTTTATTTATTTTTTGTTTACTTTATTTTTTGTTTACTTTATTTTTTGTTTACTTTATTTACTTTTTGTTTAATTTTTTTTTGGAAAGAAAGGTTTCTTACACTCCTCAGAGACTTTTGAGAGTCATTGCAGAGAAAAATATTTTACTATATAAGCAGATCTAAGATAAGAACCTCACATTTTGTGTAGATAACAATTTCCTGGATTTCGGGTGATGCATGAAAAAAATTCTAGAAAAAGAACTAGTGCAGTCTAATTTATAAATTTACAAACTTATTTATTAATTCATAAAGAAATAAATGAGAGTAATTTTTTTTAAAAAAAAATCTACTTAATAAACTTTTTAAGGACTATAAAACATAAAAAAATATACTTACGGAATTCCTTTTTATTCTATTAAATAAAGTAACACTTACCTGCAAAGAAAAATACACAATTTAAAATAACAGTAATTAAACTTTAAAAAAATATATATTTGATACAGTTTTTTTCTAATTTATTCGAAAACTAGCAAAATTAAATAAAAGTTTACTACACTCAAGCAAAAACAAAATGTTTCGTATCCAAATATTCAATTTTCAGAGACATCTTTTCTCTAAACTACTTCAGCTTAAACTCCTTCAACTCCAAAACTTTCAACTCCTTTAGCTGTGTTGGCTCAGTGGTTAAAGCACTGAACTATTGTTAAGATCTGGGGTTAGATTTCTGGTGGTAGTTTGAAGCCCACCCAGCTTCAAATAGAGAGATGTCTCGGAGGTCAAAGCGGCCGGAGCCCAATAATTACCACAATCATTAAGCTGCTGGTCACAAAAATAAGAAACCTTGACCTCCATGACCCCCTGGTGCAAGGTTCGAAAAAACTTAGAAATTTTACACATTCCCGAGAACAGCTTGTCCAACAATGTACCCGTAGCTTCTAAATAAATTAAAGCATAATTTTCTCTTATTTATTACAAGCATTTATATAAATTGCGCAATGAATTAGTAGTTACTAGGATTAAAAATACTAGGATTACATTATACAGTAATAAAAGAAATACTAGGTTACTAATAGTAACCTCGAATTTCTTTTATGAAATAATTTAAATGACAAAGGTGAAGTTATCTGGAATGTCAATTTATCCGAGGGTACTGAGTTTTTTTAAATGAATCAAATATGACGTTTGCCAGTTCCACTTGTAAGATAACAAAAATTGAAAATGAATCATGAACATGAACACGGTCCGTGCGAACGTCGGATTCGAGAAATTCGTTGTCCGCCGGGGATTTTTGACAGCGGAGGACGGGCGGACGGGCAGTTTATCGAGCCCTGCCCTGGTGCTTAATGAGCTGATGTGAGAATGCTCTACTGTAGTTATATGTGACCCAAACAATGGTCCAAGTGCCTTCTCGCATATCAAAACTTGATGATTAAAATAATAATTTCACCTTAGCCATTAAAACAATAAACTAAAAGCTTCTGAAGAGTACACTATTTTTTATTGAATGCTCAGTTCAAATTTCGCGAAAAATGATTGTATAATAATTTAAATACGTTGTATAATAATAATATGTAATCTATATTACACTCCTCAAAAGTGAAATTGCAACACCAAGAAATAATGCACGTAGCGTCGCTACGTGCATTATTTCTTGGTGTTGCAATTTCACTTTTGAGGAGTGTATTTAAAACAGTTAGCGTATATTGTCAGGAAATCAATGACGTTTCCTTCCCAGTACGACAATAAAAACCTCAAACAAACTGAGCTATAAGTTGGCAACTAAGCTATAGAGGGAATGGCAAAAGTAGCAGCTAAAGGGTGTGAACATTAAGAAAAAATGTTTAAAAAAAAGAGTTATGTGTATTGATAATTACTGCAACTTTTAAAATACTAGACGTTTCGTAGTAAACGACTTTGATTTTTAGAAGTTTTGCCAAAAATGTAATAGGAACTAAGCAACTCGGAGGTTGAAATTTATTTAATCCTGGATTAAACAAAAGTGTCGTAGAAAAATATGGCAAACCACTAATAAGGAATGAGAAACAAAAAACGTCAAAAACAATTTGATTGCAAAATGGGCCTTGAAACAATTTCTAATTTGTAATCATACATTCGTACATTCAGCAATCAGACACATTATAAAAAAACATGATAAATCACTATTGAGGAATGAGAAACAAAAAAAACAAAACCAGTTTGTAAGATGAACCTTGAAGGTATTGTTATATACCTTCTTTATACCTTAGTTCATTCAGAAAGCAAACGTGTTTTTTTTTAAAATACTACTTATTTTGTTATGATTTTTCGGATTTCGATAGTTTTTCTTTCTTTTTTCGATTGAATACTAAATTTTATATCTCAACGAAAGCTCATATTTTTTCTTCATTTTTAAGATGGATTCTAAAAAAATACAGATTACGAAATATGAATGAACTGTAAAAATTTTCTAAAAAAATTCTTTTGCTTTTATGAAAAAATTTTGACTTTTGATCTTTGTAAAGTTTCATTAAATTTTTTAAACAAACTTCATAATAGAAACACACATTAATAGACAAATGTTTATTGTGTAGAATAAAAAATCACATTTCTTTTGAAAAATTCAGATACTATAGCTCTATTTACATCTTTGAAAAATATTTAAATTAAAATATTAAAATAAAATTGAAACTAAATGGTAAAATAGAATGGCATATCTATTAAATAAAATAAAAAAACGATGTAAAATAAAAATTGTTAAAATGAAATTTTTCTTGAAAAACTGTAATTAAAATAAATTGTTAAAATAAAATGAAATTTTTACAGCAGGAACAAAATAAAATGTTGAAATGAAATTAAAATAAAAGATTCAAACGAAACTGAAATTAAATATCAAAATGTAAGTAAAATAAAGTTTTAACATGAAATTAAAAAGAAATGTTAAAATAGAAATTAAAATTAAATGTTAAAAGGAAATTGCACATTTGCAAATAAACGTTATGCAGCAAAATGACAAGCTTATCAATTCAGATAAGCTATACCGCTATCCATGTCTTTGAAAAATGTGAAAATGAAATTATATTGCAGACCAGAAGCTATTAACTTTGTGGAGTATAGTGAAATGGACTGTCCTTTAAGATGCTTCTGTAATTACAGTCCAAAAGAGAGCGTTACGGCTTTCCCCTAACAAGCGGTGAAGGGTCTTTCAAGAATTTTGAAACCTCTTTCCTAAACTCTTACAAGAGTTTAATTAATTTAAATGAGCTTCCATTCAGTTTCGCTGAAATAATTTCTATTAAAGCCTCCTTCGCTGTCTTAAATGCCTTCCCCACGAAGCTATTACGAACGTCTTAAATAAGAATGTTGTTGTAATTGGAAAACTTGGTACGCGGAGACTCCGTTATAGTTTGATAATTTTTAAAAAAAATCAGAAAATAGGCAACTGCAACATAATTTTATTTTTAAATAAAAGCATGATATATATATATATTAACTACCAGAATGTGGTTAAATTTCTCGTGTTTCTGTCTGTATGGAAAAACCAAAAGACTCGATCATTTTTAAAGAAGCACTGTTGTAATTGCTTCGGTTGAATTAACCATAAAATACAGCGTTACAATATGTGATAAAGTTTAGTAAATATGGTGAATTTTGGCAAATTTTCTTCGTGATTTCTTAAAGGCTGGTATAAAATGATTTATTCGGTTAAATTTTCCTTTCAGTTTTGTATTTTTTTTTTTACAAAAAGCTTGATTATATGAACCGTAATTTTGAGAGCTAGAATTTCTGGTAAACCGTTACCATAGGAACGGAACAATTACCAAATGATTGGTTAATAAATACTATTTTCAGCGAAATTAAAGATTTTCTTTTACCAGAAATATCAATTCTTATAAGTACTTTACATTTTCCAGAATGTTTCGCCTTATATACGTGAATAATTTAAACGTCTAAGTAATCGAAATGAATAGGATTTAATATTAATTTAAATTTGAAAATTATTTAGCAGTGAAAATTATTAGTAAAATATATACTAATTAGGTATATATTTTGTTTTATTTTATAACCAACTTTGAACAGTCAACCCAAATTTGAGTTGACGTCTACCAATGTTCAACTCAGTAGCCTTGTAGTTTAATTAAATATATAATTAAATTTATTCAGTCGCCAAATCTACTGATAAAAAATGATGTCTGACAAATTCATAAAAAAATTATTTGACTAGTTGCTGCTGCTTTGAAAATGGCGAAATGAAAGCCTTGTCCTCTTTTTTCTTCTTATTTCTGCTATGCATGCTGTAATGGAGTTGCTATGCAGTGCTATAATGGTCCAGACATAAAAAGGTGCCATTAACTAACGAAGTAATCTCAAAAGATCTTCGTAAGCAGTTCCAAAATTCGGTGCGTAATGGCAAACAGCGCATGGAACCTATAAATATGGTTGTTGCTCTCGTAGGCCATATGCGAAAGGCTGCGAATATTCTTCCTATCCAGTGAGCGCCATCTATTGCCAAGATTACAACTTCTGCCCCACAAATGCGTAACACTCGTTTATATGGCGGACCCATTCATGCATTCACTCATTCATCCGCTGATCGCAATTTTTACCAAAACCAGGGAACGATCGATCTCCAATTCAGTACCCCAGAGGTATAATTTTTTATGGGAACATAAAGGACCAGACATTTCTGTGGGGAAGCATTTGTGACTCGACAGATTTATCGTGCACTATTCACCACGGAGAGATTCAGTTGGCTGGATTCGAACTCCCATTCTCACGAATATGAGTCCAACGCCCTACCAACTAGGCTATCCAGCCCCTTCACCTTAAGTATTAAATCAGTGATTTAACATTTATCCTCTCAAAAGCATAGTAAATATCTACACTATGGTAGTGAACTATTCACATTTTTTACTTCGAAGTCATTAGCGTGAATTTCCTTACTTTTAAACGCGAAACATTAGTCTCTCGTTAACTTACATAATTTTTGCACCATGAAAAGTTATGTATCCGATCGGATGGAGTTTAAACTTCTTAAGAGCTTACTGAAAAAAGACAAATTCAAATTCTTGAAATTGTTGTTAGACTTTTCGCATACTTGTAAGCCAAATATTTAAAACTACATTTCATTTGAAATGCACATTAAATAATCCAATGCAGTAATTAGTTTCGGAAAAAAATCAGAAGTGTTTTGATAGTTCATGTAAATAGTTCAAACTTATATTTGTAAAGTTAAAAATAGCTTTTTATCTTAAATCCAATAGTAAACGCCGGTATAAAGCATCCGATGAAAAAATAATTTTCCTTAATTTCAAACGCATAATTAGTTTTTCAAAAATATAAGTTAAAAGAATTGTTTTTAAAAGTCCTACTTGGGAAATACTTGTTTTTAATGGATAGTAAAACGT
Organism: Parasteatoda tepidariorum; assembly: GCF_043381705.1. Taxonomy (NCBI): domain Eukaryota; kingdom Metazoa; phylum Arthropoda; class Arachnida; order Araneae; family Theridiidae; genus Parasteatoda; species Parasteatoda tepidariorum. Next base: position 16,686,155 of record NC_092213.1, read on the forward strand.
ATAAAAAACAACCATAAAGGGAAACTAAATTAGTAATTTATCATAAAAGCAGTATTCTATATAAAAGAATGAATTATCGTTAATTTTATTTGATTCCATTTGAAGCTAAAATCATTTATAGCTGTTTCGGTATTTCTTTTTAATACACATCTTAGATAATCTTGTGGAACTCACAAAATAATATCATAAAAATAAGTTAAATATTAAGTGCAAGAAATGAAAATTTATCAAAGTACTTTAAATGGAATACAATGTCTGCGTTCGTTTTCTAGCGAATAATATTCATATTTTATTGGGGAGAAAGGAAAGTAAAGAAAACGAAAAAAAACTTTTCTAATGGAGTGCCTTGAGAAATATTCTCAGTTGCTTCATTTATCTTGCAACTAATTACTAAAGAATATACCGTGCCGTGATGAATGTTGGATTATAAGTTGAAAAGCACTTCATTTAAAAACATCTTCTTGTGCCTTCTGGCACACACTTTAGGAAAGAAAATTTAACCACTTTTGAGATAAAAATCATTAAAATGATCTCAACTAAGTAGTTTTGTAAAAGTTTAAAAGTTTTAAGTAAAAGATTTGTGTTTGTAAAGCTTTAAATGCTTGGCAAATGTTCATCATTATTTTTCGAGTCAAATTATTTGCATCTGTATCTTTCTCACTTTCGTATCATTAGTGCTAAAGTTGAATATTTTAAAACAATAAAATAATCTAAAATCTTTTGTGTTTCTCATAACTAATGACTTTCAAATGAGTATCTATCTAGAGACGTTGAATTGGTTAAAACACTTGCAAAAAACAATCTGGTTTTGAGGTTGATAGTTGTAAAAAATAAACCTGAGGTAGAAAACGAGATTTTGATTTGCACCAAAAATAACCTTATTAATAAACCTCAATTTCAGCCTGATATACACTTTAACCTCATATATAACTTCGATATAATTTTAGTTTAGATCGGATGAAATCATTTAATTCCCAAATATACGTATTTGCTTAAAGTGTAGAAAAAATAATCCGTAAGCTGGAATAATTGCAGAAAAAATAATCCGCAACGCCCTAAAGCTGGTAGCTCTAAAGTAGACTTTCATCAACCTCAAAACAACCTCAAGTGAGAAAAAAATAATTTCATACACCTTGATTACACACCTTGAGAGAGAGAATTTGATCAACTTCGAATAAGCCTCAAGCCAACCATGACAACTCAAAACCTCAAATAAACCTCAAAAATATCTTAAATTTCTCTAAGGGAATAAACATTTTTGCGTTTTTAATGCTTTTAGATGTAGATAAATATTTTTACGCCTTTCACGTTTTGAAAATCTTGCTACTTCTTTGCATGTGCATAGTTTCGGAAGTCTTCTTTTTAATTATATATAAATTATGAGGGTTTTTTTCCATTTCTTTAAATATTTTAAAGAAATACATTCCAAGATAATAATTTTTTGGGCTAAACTCACAGTTGTAAAAATGCTTGCAAATATACAAATTTTATAAAGAACAGTTTCCCGAATTCATCCAGTTATTTTACTGTAGTTTTACATATAAACTGTAAATTTTACCCTCTGCTATTTTTTCTTAACATTTTTTTGTAACATTTAAATCTATAAGTAAACATTTATGCCTCTTTTTCAATCACTGTTTTCTTTTTTTTTTTTGATAAAAATTTCAGAATAATAATCACTCACTATGATGCATGAAATTCGAAGAAATTTATCAAATTATATCTAAAACATATCTAAAGTATAGAAGTATACTTTATCTAAAGTATACAAAGTATATCAAAATTACGCCTAAAAGCAGGTGACGAAATACGTTAAGAAATATGTTATGTTTTCAAAGATTGCGAATATGTTTCAAAAAATTTGAACAATAGCACCAAATAATTAGAGACATATTTAAATAAATATGTATTAGAAGGATGATTTATCTTAAAAGGATGAAGGTTTTCATCTAAAAACGCATTTGTGCATCGAAAAATTAAAGATATGCATTGAAAAATAATAGTTAGAAAAATAGATATCAAAAGATTGAAGGTATGATTCAAAGGACGTATATGAAAAAAAAGATTAATAAAATATAGCAATTGAAAAAAAATTCAATTTGTCCCACAAATTAAATAAAATACAAATATGAAGTCGTTTCGCAAATGACAAAAAAAGAATTCACTTTATTAAATAATGGCAAAGAGTTTTACATTTGTTTCACAGAAATAATTCTATATTTTAATAATTTTCCCTAAATTTCTTACATAATTTTAGCTGTTGGAATATAGATAATACTGGAATATACATCATACTAGAATACATATGATACTAGAAAATTCAAAAACATCAAGTGCCAAGTTTTTCAGTAATAAGAAAGTTAAAAAAAGTTAAAAAGAGAAAGAAAAAAATTTTTACACGGAGAAGAATGTATGATCAAAACTACCAAAATAAGATAAAATTTACCGTGTTTTTGGCACTAGGAAATACCACAAAGCTTAGCAATTTTTACCAAAGCGCTTAGGTAACGATTTTGGTAAAATTAATAAAATTGTGGTTTTTAAATATGTGATAAAATTTGGTAAATGTGGTGAAATTGGGTAATTTTATCATGATACCTGCAGAGCATGAGATAAAAACCATTTATTAGATTAAATTTACTTTTCTGGTTTGGAATTTTTTACTAAATATGAGTGAATTAGAACAATAATTTTGTAAACCAGAATTTTTTTTCCGCTACACTATTACCATACGAGTGGAAAATTAACAAATGAATGTTAAGTACCGTGTATTTTGATGTCATTACCCAAAACTATATAAACTATGGAAATTTTAACATTACTTTTTCTCCGTTTATATTTAAACATTACAGCTCACTATTCTGTCTCAAACCATAATTTAGTGATTGCTTTTACCATAAAATTAAACCTACATGAATGTTCATGTTCCTAGTTTTTCACTTAATAAACGCATAAAATATCCCAGTTCTCTAAATTCTTGTATGTTTTAAATGAAACTGAATGTTTCAAAGGGAATGTTTCAAAGGAACTGCTTTAATACTCCAATTTAATCACCAAAATCAGAAGGTGACCAAAGATTGGCCTTCAAAGCAACATCAACTACGAAGTCTTCTACCCTAAAAATCCCATTTAAGGCTTAACAGCTTGGCACAGACAATGTGATATTAAATACCATATCCCGCACTGATAACTATTCTTCAACTAGCATTAAGTACTTCTCGGAAATTCGAAATCAATACTAGAAATAGAGATAAATTTAAGCACATCCCAATGGTTTCATTTTTTTTCCTTGAAACAAGTATACAATATTACTATTTTCAAAATTTCTAGAATGTTCCTACGGAAAACGGGTTCAATACTCTAATTCAATCACCAAAATGAGAAGATGACCAAAAATTGGCCTTCGAAATAACACCGACCTGGAAGATAAATCCCCTTTAAGGTTTAACAGCTTGACACAGAAAATGTAATATTACTGACCATATCCTGCACTGATAACTATTCTAGAAACTAGCATTAAGCACTGCTCGGAAATTCTAAATCAATACTAGAAATCAGACGTGAAATTGGAAACTAAGCACACTGGCCGTTGTGAGGGGGAATTACCTATTCAAATAAGATGTCCACCCTAAATTCCTTAAAGCCACTTCCAGGATCTATGTGATGAAGAGGAATTGGATAGGATTGGGAGATGGAAGATTCGGTTGATACCGTGGGAATCCTACAATCTGCCTTCATTTGATTAGGATTGTAAGTAGCTGATGACCTGGAATCTAGTTGAAATTTCTAATCTGTAGTCTTTAGATTGATTTTCAATGTTTTACTGAAATAGATCCTATTAAACGGGATTTAGTAGGTTTGAAATAATTTGTTTATACAGAATACTAGTTACAGATGCGTTTGCTAGCATAACTTGTCATTAGTTATTCAAATTAATTATCCCTTTTATTCTATCAGATGGTAATTTGAAATAATATTTCATATTTGGCAGAGTTTGATCTTGAATCTATTCAAGTAGCATGTCTTTCAAATGAACCTTAGCCCTTTTTCGCCTATTGTTATTTTTTTTAATTGAAAAAAAAATAATATTCTTACTTTAAAATCAGTTTTCTTTTCATAAATGATTTTCCCATGTTCTGCTAAAATGATTTATTTATATTTGTTTAATAATAAATTAAAATTCACCAAGAAAAACCTAAGTATCCAATGAGCAATCGATTCTATGCAAAAAATACTGTGAAAGCATTTCTGCACTAGAAACTACATCTGCGTATTCGGTAATTGACAACCTAAAATAAAACTTTTCATTAAAATTAACACCAACTCGAGTGGTCAAATATACTCTAAAAGGAGCAATTAAATTTAAAAACCAATAATATAGAATGCCAACACCAAGCTACAACATTAGTTGAACACAAAGCTGCTGGAAACGCCAAATTCGATGCATTTGCACTTCCATAAAAGGTGGCAAAAGTCTGCTCTTGTCTTGCTATTAAGTTTGATACTGTCTCACATCTACAGAAAATGTACGTTCACCGTTACAAAATGTATTCATAACTTTAATTACGATAAATGGCTAATTATATTAATTTCAATAAGGATAATTATTAGCCAATTAATTAATCTGTGTATGCATCATAAATTAAACATAAACTTAAGTAAAAATAACTTTACAGACTATTAAGTGCATTATATCTTACTTTTATAAAGAATTTTAATTTTACTGACTCACTGCTTTAATTTTGCTTTTTAACAAAAACTGCTTAAGTAGTGTAAAGGAACATTCATGGTGTTTCATTATATCAAAAATTATTCTACTTGTGTGATTACTTTCACTATATCAATTTTGGTGTAAAGTTGTCACCAACATTTTTGGTTTTAAGATATGCTAAAATATTTTACTGTGTAGGGAAAGATAGAAGAAGCAAGTAGGGAGCAAATCATTCGTGAGCTTAAATTGTTCTATTTGATACCATGGCAATATTTTGGTGCATCGTTAAAATCTATGGCAAGTGTAAAGCAATTTATTAAGTAAATTTACAACAATAGTAGTAACATTTTATTTTATTTTATAACCGTCGTTGAACTGCCGACCCAATTTCATGGGTTTACGACTACTTACGTTCAACTCCGTAGCCTTGTAATTTTGAACCAATCCAGAAGACAAGGAAACTCCTGGATCAGTACCCCCAGAGGTATTGATTTGTTGTGGGAACATGGAGGACTTCGAGACTCGACAGATTTAACGTGCTTCAGTCACCATTTACTACACGGGGAGTCTTCGGCCGGCGAGGATCGAACCCACGACCTCTTGGAAATGGGCCCAGCATCCTACCGACCAGGCTATCCCGGCCTCTAATAGTAGCAACATTGTCACATTTCAACGCACTGAATGACGGACCTATTTCATTGGACGTTGGGCACGTGTTTGTGAGAACGTGAGTTCGAATCCTGCCAGCCGGACAAACCCCGTGTATTAAATAATGACTGGTGCAAGTTAAATCTGCCGGGGTCACCAAGTTCTCTAAGTCCCCATAGCAAATCAATATCTCTGGAATACTGAATTGGAGACTGATCTTTCTCTGGTTCAGATCTAAATTACGATCTGTGGATGTGTGAATGGAATGTGCTTTGGTCCTCCCCGAAAAACGGGATGTGACGTGTGTGGGGCCGAAGTAGGATTCTTGGCCATAAATGGCGTCACTGAAAAAAAACGCATCCTCTGCCTTAAGATTCTGCTTAATTTCAGGCTGACTTGCTTGATATTGACAAGTGGCATAAGTAACAACAACAATAATGAGTAACTATTTATTCAAATTTAATATACAAATTTATAAATATATGTGAACAGAAATGTTTCCAAGATATTTGAAAATTTAATTCATGCTTATTTAATAAATTCTTCATAAAATTTTCAATGAAAATTTTAATTACGTTAATGCTATAATACCTTATTTTGAAAAATCAAAACACGCTATCCTAATGCGTAATTGCCTCATATATTAAATTTTGCATCAATAAATGAAAGCTAGATTACAGTCTTTTGGGATAATTACTTTCACAATATCATCTTTAGAAGCATTTTTAACCCTTTCAGGAACCGCCACATTCATTCACTGTTTTATTTCAAAGTTTAATGGAAAAGCACTAAATATTTTCTAGATGGACTCCCTTGAGATTTTTAAAAATCTTCCCTTTCCCTATCAAAATCTTAAACGACTACTAAATCAGTAGCTCCGTAAATCAATTATTTTACATATTTCGCCAGAACATCGGGAACAAAATGAAATTATTCCAGTAGAAAATTCCCGCTACAGTTTCAGATCGGATCTTTGCTATCTACCAATCCGATTCAAGAAAACGATAATTAGCTCGAGCTTTGAATTAATTCCAAAGAGCGGCCGTCGATTAATGAAGTCTCACGAGACGAGCTAGAAGCGTACTCTTTGATAGTTGCGCAAGACTTTGCCTGATGCAGCAGGCTGTTCATATTAAAGATGCATTTACATTCTGGAATAGTTTTGGCGAGCAATAGCCGAGACAGACAGCCAAACAGATTCGAAAGCGAACTGCATTGTGGGAGCTCAGCGAGGTTTCGTGTAATTATAAGAGCACAAAAGCATCAGCATGGATATGAGATCTAAATAGATTAAAATTGGAGACCAGTCTTTTATCGATGATGGCTGGACTATAACGATTTTTAATTACTCGTATTTTGAAATCGTAAATATCTTGATATTGAATTAGTTTTAGAATTATTGAGAGTCAATTTAAAAATTATCGTTGGATGTATGATACCCAAATCTGCAATTGTTTTCAAAACCTCCGGCTAAAATCCGTTTAAAATTAATCACATACAACAATTTTAAACTGTAGTGGTAAATTCATTCGCATTAGTTTTTGTTTCGAGGTAATTTATGTGCTACCAAATGATTAACAGAACCCGGTTCATAAAATAAAGATAATTAAAATTTACGTATTATTGAAAATTTTGATTTTAACTAACCAACTGATTGTGATGTTTAGAAAAAAAATAATTTATTGATAAAAAATTTATTATTTTTTCATAATTATTATATATTTTCAGTATTAATTTTTCTTAGGAATTTAAAAAATTCCAAAGCCAAATTATTTTAATTTATCCAAAATTATTTTAACTTCATCGTTTGTTCTGTACAATAATTGAAAATAAAATTCTAATGTAAATACTATGAAATTAGTTACGTACTGTATTGGAAAATTACATGTGATATATTTTTTATCCAATTTGTGAATGCTAAAACTGGTGGCTGTTTATATCTGTTGATAACTAACACGTGCTTACATACAGTCATATTTAAATTAAGTTGGAAAATGGGTAAATTTGCTGCATGGTAAAAAGTATAAACTTATTTTGTTTTATTGTGGTTTTTTGCTCTTATGCAACCATTTATGGCAAATATTCCATAGTAAATTGGTTATTTCTGCACATTAATTGCAAAAATACACATAAATGTTTTTTTAAATTTGAGAGTTTTAAGACCAACATAAGTTTTTTATCGATTGACGTCTAAGTTCAGAAATACAGTCATATTAAATTTATGATGCGTGACATAGTGTGACACATGTGAGGCATAGTACTATAATTTATAGTAGATTTTATGCAATCCATTTAAAACAAAAACTTTTGTTTGGAATTAACTCTGTACAATATCTCAAAAATAAATTGTGATATAGTTCTTATGCAACTTGATTATGCTATACCTGATGGCTGTTTTTCTTCCTGTTAACAACTCCTCATATTGAAATTTCTGAAAAAATATTTATCTCTTTATTAATAAATTGCGATATAGTTCTTATGCAACTTGATTACGTTATACCTGATGGCTGTTTTTCTTCCTGTTAACAACTCTTCATATTGAAAATTCTAAAAAAATATTTATCTCTTTATTAAGACGTAAACGCTATCGGATTTAATGATCTCTTTTTACCATTCCAGCCTTTTATCCTACTGAAGGCGTACAATTGTGACACCCGAATATGTTTAGGTTTAAATAAAAGAATTTCACTATTTGTGCTGTTGCGGTTTTGTGCTCTTATGCAACCATTTATAGCAAATATTTCGTAGTAAATTGGTTGAAGTTATTTCTGCACATTAATTGCAAAAATACACATAAATGCTTTGTTATTTATGAATTTTAATCTGACAAAGATCCCTCTTGATTTTAAAATGCTAAAAGCAACAGCAATTTTTTATATTAAGAACCAACGGGAAACCTAATAAATGTTCATTAATGTAGTTATATTAAATTCATTGGGTTGAATATAATAGCAACTCAAATTAAGAGCAACTAAATTTATTGCTTTTAATTTTAATTCTACGTTGAACTTTTTCTTATGCTTTAATTTTATATTTAACCTTTAACTTTAATTATAGTGATTTTAAATTTTTTTTAACATTTTATTTATTATAAGTTATTATTTTACTCATTTAGCGCATTAATCTTTCAAATAAAGAAAAAAAGCACTATTTTCTTTATTCCTTTTCCATTTATGCCAAACCATCCATGTAATGATGACTCAAGGAAAATAATTTTTTTTCTTTTATTCTACAAAGCCCTTAAATTCACCAAATCTTTAGAGTGTTTTTGAAAAGAAGGATCAGTTATTTAAAAAAAAAAATCTAAACGACCTTTCATAGAATCCCAAAAAACCTCACTAATTCCGCTTTTCAAATATGATTTAGTCGCCAAACTGTTGAATGGATTCAATTTGCTGTCTCCGTATCTATTCCCCAGTTGAAGACTCATAAAAATTAGTTTTCCTCGACATTATTTCTTTTTAAAAAGCTTTTAATACGATCGCGAAGCGAAAAATGAACTAACACTCTTCTTAATTCATTAAGATAATAAAGGTAGGAGAATATTTTAATTTTAATTTGTTTTATTCTACTATTCTATTTGTTTTATTCTATTTATTTTATTTCTACTTGATTTATTCAGGAATAATTCTACTTTATTATATTTATTTTCCTAGACTGATTAAAGGTGACGATCTGGAGAAACAAAAACATTTTAAGATTAACTATTCTTACAGTTCCAAAGATTATTTCCAAAACGTAAAGCCAAATCAGGATCTTACACTTTTTCAAAAATTTGACAAAAATTATAATTTTGTAAATAGAGTCATCAGTTTTTTATGAGAATTTAATTTGAAAATCAGAAGTTCTTAACACTAGGTTGCCTAGAGGAAGTCATTTTGACTTCTTTTTAACTGCTTTTTCATTTGCAAAAAATGTGCAAATAATAATGCATAAATAAATATTTTCTTTCCAAGTGAAGTAAATTTTCTTATTCTTAATATTTACTAGTAACTTGTTATATAACTGTAAATAATGTAAAAAATATTAAAAATTAATTAAACAATTTTCTTTACACATTAGTTATTCTTTCACAATGCAGTCATTTTGACTGCTTTTNGTGAAGTAAATTTTCTTATTCTTAATATTTACTAGTAACTTGTTATATAACTGTAAATAATATTAAAAATATTAAAAATTAATTAAACAAATTTCTTTACACACTAGTTATTCTTTCACAATGCAGTCATTTTGACTGCTTTTGGGAAATATAGGTATAATCTAAGTTTCAGTCTTTCTTTTGTTAAATCTGCAAATATGTATAATGCTGATATCAAATCATTAATTTGTTCACAAAATAGTTTAAAATTTTAATGCAAATGGGACACCTGTGTCTCCTTAATATGCATTTTTTTGACACTCTGATTGCATGCAAAAACATATTTTTGTTTTTTAAACAGCAAAAAAAACAGTCTAATAGTTACTGCAAAAATATATTAGACTATAGGAATTATATTTGTATTAAAATACAAAATACAAAAAAAAAGTATTTTGAAAAAAAAAATTTTTTTTCATTCATATTCAAGAATTTGTCATTGCGTTATCGGTTCCTAATGACAGTATAATTTGAAAGTCAGAATTTGAAAAATTGGTAAATTTGTATAATACTTATATTAAGTCATTAAATTGTTCACAAAATAATTTAACCTTTTAACTCAAATGGGACACCCTTGTATCTTTAATATGTATCTTTACTGACGCTCTAATTTTAAGCAAAAATATACTTTGGTATTTTTTAATCGTAAAAAGAGTCGCATAATAGTTAGTGAAAAACATATTATTAGATAATAAAAATTATATTTGTACTGAAATATAAAATGCAAGAAAGGTAGTTAGAAAAAAATATTTTTTTTCATTCATATTCAAAAATGTATCAGTAATTTACTTTGATAATTAAAGAACTATTAATGATGAATAACTGATAACTGCGAATAAGTGCAAATTTGAAAATTTATTGTTTGGCATTGAGCCTTGTTTTGAAGATTCTACCTTTAACACAGAAAAAGACACCGGTGTTTCATGCAGCATTTCATGACCATAAATAATTAAAGTGATGCATATGATATTCACTTATTTTGACCTAAATCATAGGTTCTCAACCTTTTTAACGTTGCCGCCCCCTTGAGGAGCAAAAAATATTTCAACGCCCCCCTTTATAAAAATCCTGTTATTTTGAGCATGGGGACAGAGGGATGTGTGCTGAATTATAAGAGGCAAATTTTTTAAGCAATTTTTTTACGCTTTGAATTTGTTTGGTTTTTTAAAAAAGAATAAATTAACTCGATAATTTTCTCACGGCAGGTAATCGCCGTCTATTTGCTATGATCAAAATAAATACGTTTAATGAAAAAAAAAATACAACTAAGNTATTGCTGTTTCAAATAGTGTATAGGATAATCTTTATTTATTATATTAATTTAATCTTTTTTTCTTTATTATAAATTTTTTTTATTAAATTAATATTAATTTAATAATTTTATTTGTAAGTTTTAAAATTAAATTTGAATGACAAAACATGCTCAACGCCCCCCTACCGCCCAAAACATACCCAACGCCCCCCTACTGCCCAAAACAAGTTCACCGCCCCTCAGCATAGTCCCACCGCCCCCAGGGGGGTGGTATCGCCCCCGTTGAGAACCAATGACCTAAATTAATAGAAAATAATGAAAAAAAAGTATGAATAGGTATGAGCCTGTTATTAAAGAAACCTTTTTATCATCAGAGAAGAAATTTTGGGTATGCTTTATAATATAATCAGTTAAGAAGTTAAATTCAGTTCTAAAACCATTTAATTTCTTTATTAACTTAGTTTTTTGACATTTTAACTCCTATATAAAAGACATATTTGAAGAGTCACAGAATTTTAGTCTTAATTATGCAAATATCGTCCGTATGTGCCAAAAAGTGGTATCAGAGCTTTGTTTCACGTTTGGGCCGACTTATTTTTTGTGATAAAAGCTTCTCGATAAGGCTGCAATTGAAAATGTCAAAAGAAACGGATTGGAAATTGAAGCTGACTTGCTTCTTTACCTTAGCAAACATACGTAGAGGTTGACCTTTGGTATATTGAGCTAGAATTAAGAGCGCCCATTGCACAATAATAAATTTTGATAGTAAAAATTAATAACTTTGAGAACAGTTTTAAAAACGATTGTTTTTAAAAATGAACGTCAAAACACTGAAACAGTTCTCAAATTCCTTAAAGTTTATTATTTTCATAACTCGATTTTTTAAAGTTTATTATTTTCACGACGTGTGCTCCTACCCCAATCCACTTTGCATCGCTATCAGAGAATCAAGAATCTTTACTTACAGAAGTTCAAACGAGGAACAATAAAAGTTAAAAAATTTGAGAACTGCTTTAAGCTCACACGGAGCAGTCATTTTAAAATTCTTCCGAAATCCATTAATTTTTATTAATACTTTTTGTTATTGTTTTCACAATGCGTGCTCTTAATTCTGGTTTAATATACCAAAGGCCAATCTCTAAACATAAGAAGAATGAGCGAAAATGAATCATTCAGAAGCACTCCCCCGCAAAAAGAAACTATACTATTTCTTTGCTGTTGTAATACCTTTTGTCTAATAACCTAAGCATTATTTTTTAAGTTTAAATTATTAGTTCGTTAATATAAGAGGAAAGAAAGTAATTGAAAGGATTAGTACTTTATAAAAAATTTCTGTGATTCTGTTCGTAAATTTAAAAATGTGTAATGAAACAATTAAAATCAATATGAATATTATCTTTCTTTGTTTCAAACTCTTGAAGGGGGGATGAATTTCCTTCAATAAAAAGAAGAAAAGAAATGAATAAAAGCAGTTAGGAAACTGCACATAAATATCGTTAACACTTATCGCTTGAACTATGAATAGAAAATCATGCGTTCGACTTCAATTTTCTATTAATAGCTACGAAAATTTTTTTTCTTCTCAATTTTCCCTTCCTAGCATGTTTTAGTAAACAATTTTTTCAATTATTCTGAGAAATATCATTACAGCCCTAAAAATATCTTAAAATGTACATCTTTATTTTCAATTAAATTCACAATGAACTATAATGATATATGTTAAAGAATTTTATCCTTTGATATTGATATCAAAACATTTCAAAGTTTATAGCAGTTGTTATTCAACATTATTCATAAATAAATTCCAAGCATTGATATGAATTTATGGGAAGCATTCAGGCTTCAAAAACAAAAGTTCAATGGAGAACGATCTATATGCTGCACCATATTTATTAAAAAATTAAATGCCTAACTTTTTAACTACCAATATTTTATGCGTTTGTTGCTAAGACTAAACGCGTATATTCTTCCAAGTTGGCCTGAAGTCTGGAGTTTTACGCCATGTGTGTTTTACCGTCTTTTCTGTTTTATCATAAGGATAAAAAAGTAACGCCATATTACTATTATTGATTTTAAACAGTGTTTTTAATTAATTAAAAAATAGATACTGTCATGAGTTGGATCTATATATTTGCTAGCTTTACTAAGAAATTTGTTTTAAATAGTTTTGTAAAACAATTTTAACGATTTCTGAGATAATTACAATCTTAGTTTCTGAAAGATAAGATTAAAGAAAAATTCTACCAATGTAGTTTTACAATGCACATGTAAAATAACCCAAAAAAAGGCCATATTAACAGAATATTAATATCAGGTAACAAAGTGTTTTGATGAATATTAACTACAAATTAACTGTAATTTAAGGAAAAAAATTCCTGCATAATAAAAGAAACACAGAAATTAAAAAAGAAAATTACTTTTCATAAAAGTGTAGCGCACTTTTAAGATACTATAAATTATTTTTAATATTAACTTATGCAAATAAATATATTTCATTGTGTTGGGAGTAGCTATGGAATTAATAGCACTTTTAAATAAAACCCACGCATTTTCCAGCAGAAAAATTCCGGCACCTATATGATATGGTGGAAAGAGGTGCTTTAATTAGCTTTTTGATGGCAAGGAATAGGTGTAGTAGGCCCTGAGCTACTCAAGTAAAAATTAATATTACAGTAGCAAAAATGCTAAAATTAATTTCATTTTTTAAAAAAACGTCTAAAGCATTATATATATATATATAAATATTTTAATGGCGGGCACTCTGAACTATTGTTCTTTGGTCTCAGAAAGTACCAGAACTGCTTACTCTCTTCTCGTTACCCAGTGGGAACCTGTGGCGAAGCCACGGCGGTGGAGCAGGTCACCCACGTCACACAACCATAAACCCCTTTATAGGGCGGGTCACATTCACACACAAAGGAGAAAGGACATAGAAAACAGAGAGAGAGAAAGAAACATCCATGCCTTGCTTGGNTATAACGCCTTACAACTAAATTTAAAATACCCTCTTCATAGGAACTTGCAGCCTGTCTCGACAACCTAGAGGCCATAGCTAATCATAAATTTTTAAAGCGATTAAATATCTTATAGCATTTATCAACTCTCTTTATAATCTTATTGCTGCTAAATTTTTCCTACATTGAAACTGAAAATTTATAATCGTATTTAAAAAATATATATTATGACTTTTTTTTAAATAATAACCATGCATTTTTCTTTTAAATTCTACCTTATTTTTACGAAGCTGTATTGATCTTATATGTTATTTTCATTAAAAAAATCATAATCTCAAAATTCATTTGCCTTTCTTGACGTGTATTTTTTAAAATAAGGCATATATTTTACGAAGTACCCGCAGTCAAGAAATATGGTATATATATATAAATTGCTATAAGATGTTTGTTGAGCTTAATGACACTTATACAAGCCAAGCTCATCAACCATTAACATATGCGAAATAAGTCAGGAAGGTATGCTTTTCGTCTGACAAGAGAGCACCGCATAGGTAAAAGAATGTTTTCAGCAAGAACCCCATGGATTAATGGGAGCATCACTCATTCATAAGGCGACTTCCTCTATTTCGACACAGATATGAAGGGGAAGGAAATTTTCTTCAGATCCCTGTACCCATAATGCTGATCCACGATCGATCATAGGACTTTCGATTCCACATATTTTACAATCACTATATCGCATGTACTTTGTGAGCCATAGCTGAATCGAGAATCGAACCCCCTCCCCAATCGGCATCCGATTCTCTATCCACTGGGCTACCACGGCATACTATGAGATGTATTCTGTTTCAATCCCACTATAAGAAAGTATTTATCGTTATGAACCATAATATTCTCTAAAATTTCTTCTATCTTAATATGGGGGGGGGTCCAAGTTGTTCCCATTATCATGAATGTAAAACTTTTTAAGTTGATAAATTAAATGCTCGATATTATCGTTTAACTTAATGCAGTCCAACTTAATATTGAACAAGAGTTTCAAAAATTTGAAAAATTTGATGGTTTAACGCTGTATCGAATCTTTTGAGAAGGAAAAAACACAATGAAAACTGTATAATAAAATAAGATCCTGATGTTTAAAAATCTGATATTTTATATCTGAAATGCTATAATTTATCTAGATTATATTATTAATAATCAAAATTCATCCTTATATATTATATTATATTATATTATATTAAATTATAACCAGTGTTGAATAGCCAACTAAAATCAGAGTTTGCAACTACCAATATTTAGCTTCATAGCACTATAATTTTGAATCCAATTCAGAAGTCAAAGGAACTCCTACGTAAAAGTATTGGGAAAATGTTGCCTTCGTGGACAACAAGAGGAGAGTGAGATCGGAGCAGAATTCGTATCAACTAGCTACTACTGGTATTCGAATCTGGGTCACCTCATTGGGAAGCTCTTTCCCCTGAACCATCTCGGCCCAAATTGGTTAATTTTTTATTTAATTTTGAAGTAATTAAAAACTAGTTTTGGTTTTTTTTCATGGTTTTGGGGTTGTTGGTAGGTAACAAACAAGTCAAAAAGAATTAAATTATGGAAATGGAGTTAAGAGAAATTAATGAATGGGAAGAAATCAAAATTCAGAGAAAGAAAATGAGGCTTTTCGACGAAATTTACGTTCTGAAAACATAATTAAAAATCAATAAGATATTAAAATAATTTATTTTATACATTTTATGCTAAAATAAATAGAAGTTTTGAAATAATTTTTTTTGGAATGAGTTCATAAAAGTATAAAACAGAATATAAAAAAATACGCTGCTAGTTGAAAAGAGAACAAAAAAGCGAAATATATTTATCACTTTTTTCTTGAAATGTGAGTTGCTTGTAAATCATTTTTATAATCCCCAAGTCAAACAAGCTTCACGCTTTTTCCATTGAAAGTCACTGAAAAGCTCCCAGTCAAGCATGGTTAAAGGCTTCAATCTCACATTGAAAAAACCTTTTTTGAACCATTGAAAACCCTTTTTAAGGCAAACTTTTCCCCCTTTTTTATAATACTCTAAAGCAACTTGAAAAGCACAAAAAAACTCCACTTCAGTATTTCCAAGAAATTTAAAAAGAATTATATTTTTATTTCCTTTAAAAATCCAAATTAAAACACGAGGTTTAAATTAAAAATTATGATAACTTCTGAAAGAAGTTGGAAAGTAGTTTTTTTAATGTACCTTTTTTTATTTATGCATTCAACGTTTTCAACCAGAAAGGATGAGAGAAACTTCATTGCATAGTGTAAAATAAACAATTTAAAAACGCATAACTAATAACATTTCTAAAAACAGTTCAAATTCAGAAGCGTTTTCCTCCTCATTAATTTAAATTACTTTACCATTCATCTGAGAAAGAAAGAAAAATTATCCTAACTTTAAGCTTGCTTTTAACGTTCGTAAAGTTTCTTCTGAATAATAAAAAATAATATTAGTCTCGGAGATTTTATTTCAAAAAACATTAATTTTGTTAGTAAGGGGGAAAACTTTCGTATGTTCACCACAGGATTGTCTTTAGGAAAGAATAATAAAACTAGGCTTTAAACATTTTTTTTTTCATTTTTTGATTTTTTTGGATTACATATTTTTAGAACAGCTCTGGTATTTTTTTAATTACTTAATCCCTCGAAACACAGATGCAATACTTTGCTTCTAAAAGCTTAACTTGAATGTTTTTAGTAGTTTTTTTGAATAATTGGGTAATCATTTAAGAGTTTTTCGTAGAGTTTGATGATATAATTAACAAACTAAAACTTAGCTTGCTTATTTGATTTATTGAAAGAGATTTTTTTAATTTCCTATTTTTAAGGGATCTGACTTAGCATTGGAAAGAAATAAGAGTACTTAAATGTACCAATATCCAATATAAATGTACCAATTTCATATCCATCTCTATTTCATTGCGTTTAAAAGCGTTTGTTTTGCTTTTTTAAGTTTAAGGGATCTGACTAGCATTGGAAAGAAATGAGAGTACTGAAATTTTACCAATATTTCAATTTCCTATTTATTTTATAGCTTTCAAGACTGTTTGTTTTGCTATCTTATGTTTAAGGGATCTGACTAGCAGTGGAAAGAAATGAGAGTACTGAAATTTTACCAATATTTCAATTTCCTATTTATTTTATAGCTTTCAAGACTGTTTGTCTTGCTATCTTATGTTTAAGGGATCTGACTAGCAGTGGAAAGAAAAAAAGCGTACTGAAATATAGCAATATTTCAATTTCATATCTATTTCTATTTCATTGTATTTTAGAGCGTTTGTTTTGCTATTTTATGTTTAAGGGATCTGACAAGCAATTGAAGGAAATAAGCATACTGAGATGTACTAATATTCATATCTACTTCTATTTCATTGCGTTTAAGAACGTTTGTTTTGCTATTTTATGTTTAAGGGATGCGAAATTAGCATCGTGAACTACCATTGGAAGGAAATAAGCGTACTGGTGCTTGCTTTGTGTTCTTATATTTAGAATAATTGACTCACGTTGGAAAGAAATAACTGGAAAGAAAGAAATGCAATGAGCGTAATGTAAGTGTGATCAACATTTGGTACAAAGATAGTACAGTACATAGAAAATAATATCTTATGATTTTATTTTATGATTTCATTTTCTGTTTGCATGCCTTTACGAATCGATTTTCCAAATAAAATAGAATTTGATTTATCCTTGATGGTCTGAGTTTTTCCTTTCTTTAGCTAGTTATAAATTACGATTCAGCTGAGCTTTTGAACAGTTTTTTGGTAACGTCTACTGGATTTATTTAGTCAAAAAATTCGATTCAGATGATCTTTTGGACAGTTTCATGGCATATAAGTATCGTATTATCTGTGTCTGGTGAATTTTAGTTAGTTAAGAAATTCGATGCAGACGACCTTTTGGATAGTTTTATGGCATATAAATGTGTTATTATCTGGTTCTCGAGGTTTTTATTTCATTAAAAACATGCGAAAACATATACTATAAATGCAAAAACTATAAAAACATCCTATAGTATGCAATTAGTAATCATCATTAAAATTTATCATTTTTCAGTGTGATGTTACTTTGCAGTAACTGAAAAATATGAATTAAGTTCAATTGATTTTTTTTAAATTTCCTTGCAGCATTTATATGCTTACTTTCTTGTAAGCTACATATTCCTGAGTAAAACTTTCATTTTCTACCAGTAGTTAAAGTTCTACGATTAGTTGAAGTTAAGTCAGGATATAATAAAAATCAGGAAATTAAGATATCTTAACACTTATATGAAAACTATGCAAGTGAAAATAATTTTTTACTTCAAAAAATACACTCAACAAATCGGTTGCAGTCGCTAAAATATGCAAATTTCAGGAAAAAAATTTAAAAAACATTAATTACTTTTTTTTATTTATTTAAACAAACCCAAACATTAAGAGAAAACTCAAATTTATTTTTAAGACAGCTAAAGAAACTTTTTACCAATTACTTTTATGTATGACACTTCATAATATGTAAAAATATCCTCTATAAGCGAGAGAAAAATACTGTAAGAAATAAAAATGCATAAACTTGAAACTCGAATCAGAAATTAAGAGTGACTTTTAAAGCATTTTCTCCAACCAAAGGGAAAAAATTCCATTTCGCGTCATTTCGAACATTTTCATTCCCTTCCCCAATCCAAAGGCTCTTAAAACTTTAAGTCCTCTTTTGTGCCGGGTCGGCACTTTTTCGATCAGAAGTAATTTAGCCATCCAGAATTCCACTATCAGTCCTTCTCCCTCGTCCTTCAACTATCAGTCCTTCGAACTCCCTGTTCTTCAACTTCGAATGATTGGGGAAAAGGGAAGCAAGCAGTGTTCTTCAAAGGACCAGTACATCCACTACCGAAACTGTCATTTTACTCATTTCTAGAATTTCGTTTCTGGAGCAGCTGCCATTGCATTAAGAGCTGTCAATCAAAAGTGGTTGTTATGGCAACAGACGCTTAAGTAGAGTTTATCGCCAACTAAAGATGGAACAGAAGATTTGGTGTCAAAAGAGACGGGGAAGTTTTCTATAAACCAATTCATTTGCTGTCATAGTTCAAGATGTGTGTGCTTTGATTTATCGCAGAGTATGGATTGTTATTAAATGTTCTACTCCGTTATTCTTGTAAAATTTAATTAGACAGAACTAAGTTAGTATTTTAACATTTATAAGAGAACCTTTGACTGAAAGTCTGTTGTTCGAAGGCTCGTCGTAATATGAAATTATGCTTTTTTGCAAATAATATGCCATTTTTATACTGCTGGGAGTTTGCAACTGTTACTCACGACTGTTAAGCCAAGTTTAGACTAAAGTTAGCGCTGTCAACTCTTGTTTTGAAAATGGCGCAAAACGTCAATATGTAGAAAAGACGCAGTTTTCTGAAAATGAAAAGCGTTTGTAGACTAATTTTTAATATTGAAAAACTTGCTCCAATGCTGCATTACTTGGGCTCATAAAAATTTGCAAAAACTAAGAAGAGGCAGTGATTTTTATAATTTTTATCTCGAAGGAAAAATGACGCCAAATTGATGATTTATTAAAATAGTTTAATAACTTTTACAATATTTAAGTTATTTTTCTATTCTAAAACCCAGATAAATTTTTATGGCAAGATTATAAATGAAATTTAAAATCATCGCACTGCTTCAAATGTAAGGAGCTTAAGCTATTTTTTTTTCTTGGTGGCAGAGCTTCGAAAAGCAGTGTTAATGTTAAATGACGTTTAGCATACTATATGTTTTTTGTTTATTTGTATTGATATTGATTCAAATACTCGTGATTTTTAAATATTTAAATTTCAAATTTGAATCTAATTACAACACATAATAAAACAAAAATGGAACTGAAGATTTGGAATAAAAAGAGACGAAGTTTCCTGCAATCAATTCATAGTTCAAGATATGTGTGCTCAACTTTATTGCAGAATTTGGTCATTATTTAATGTTGCATTTCCATTATTCAAGCTAAATGTAGTATTTTAAAACTAAGTTCGCATTTTAACGCTTAAAAAGACAGATTCACCACTTTTAAGTGAGTTTTAATTCGATTTCCCATCTGTTTTGATACGTACACGTAGATAAACGTTCAATAATTATAACCGATTAAAACAGATGCAAAAACAAAGTTTATCGCAAAAGATAGAATAGATGATTTGGCTCAGAGAGATGGAGATGGATGATTGGATTCTGCAATCAGTTTATTTAATATATGTGACTGTTCAAGATGTGTAAGTTTCAATTTTTTTGCAGAAAATCATTTTTTGTTGGATGTTTGTCATTCAAAAACCATGCCACACCAAATATATGTTTATAAGTATATAATTATACTAAGTATATATGTTTCACTTGAATATTTGACGCATTAATATAGAAAAAAGAACGTCCATACTATCTCGTTATCGTATACTCCATACTTTAGTTGTTTTAATGCACTAATTTGAAATATATTCAATTACATTCCCCGATAGAAAACTAAGGTTTATTTCCCCTGAGCAAAAACCTTTTAATGTAAACCAAAAAAGGTTTGTAATGCGGTTTACGTGTAACCTTCTAACCTTAAACCGAGATCTCTAACAATCTGCTCTATTCTGCGCACATTACCCTAAACAAAGAATTTTTAAGAATTAAGAATTTTTAAAAATTATTTATATCTACATTTCTACATTTTCTACTCAATAGAACTGCGGAAAAAAGGAAAAAAGTGTTGATTTTATAGTTTTTAAATTCTAAAAATAAAAATAATAAGTTTGATAAATTAATGTTTATTAATCGTTCTGGCTCTAAGACAAGGGGTAAATTACTTCAGTGTTTGAGACACCAAACTGTACGGATATCGTTAATTTCACGAAAATTCCACAAAATAAAAATTCTCAATAAAAAAAAAGAATTTCAATAAAAATCTCACCAAATTTTGATTTCTATTAAAAGCAATAGGAAATGTAAATTCTTATTTTTTTTAATGGGATTAAAATACTCATTTTATTTATAAAAAATGATTGCTATTAAAAATAGTTGATATAAATTTCCCAGTCATAAAAAATAGATCTTATTAAAAAGAAAAACTTATAGAGATTTCTTTTTAACAGATTATGAACTTTTAATTTCCTTTTCCTACTTTTTGACATTCATCAGACTCTTCCTTGTCGTTTATTACTGAATTTTTTTATGATAAGAATAATTATGAAAATATTTTATTACGATTTTTTGAGTCAAAAAGTTGCTAAATTGCAGATAAAAAGCAAAAATTGCAGATATAATAATTGTTTAAAGTTATAATTAAGGATTAAGAAAAGCATACATATTTTTCTGATTACTATACAAAATATTTGTTTAAAAGAATTCTTTTTTAAAAGTTTAGTTTTTTAACAAATTACAAATTACATTTTAGCAAATTACAACTGACTCTTCCTTGCCGTTTATTACTGACTTCTTATATGAAAAGAATAGTTATGAAAATATTTTATAACTGTTTTTTGAGTAAAACAGTTGCTAAATTGTAGATAAAAAGCAAAAATTGCAGATATAATAATTGTTTAAAGTTATAATTAAGGATTCAGAAAAGCATACATATTTTTCTTATTACTATACGAAATATTTGTTTTAAAGAATTCTTTTTAAAAGCTTAGCTTTTAACAAATTACAAACTACATTTTAACAAATTACAACAGACTCTTTGTCGTTTATTACTTACTTCTTATATGAAAAGAATAGCTATGAAAATATTTTATAACTATTATTTGAGTCAAAAAGTTAGCAAAAATTGCAGATAAAACAATTAAAGTTACACTACCATTTAAATAATAAAGACATTGCTAAGTCCAAATATAGAGCGTTGAGAACTTGGCAATTTAATATCATTTTTTGCCAAATGTATTAGCATAGACAAAGCTCAAAGAGCATTGCTTGAAATTATAATTGCGTTAAATACCCTTTACATAGTATATAACATAATACAGTATGTGCTAATACTAGATTTTGTCTGAACTGTAAAAATTTTCGGATCAAAAACGAATCAGTAAAAATTATCAGCACTCAGGATATTAGTACTTTTACCGTATAATTCATTTTTACTGCATATTTTTTCAGAACTAGAAATCTGATGTACCGTAAATTTTATATATAGTAATACTTACTATAAAATCACTGAATCACTGTAAAAAAGTATTACTGAAAAATTTGGGGATTCAATTTTACGGTAAAATTAAAGTTTACAGTAAAATACATTTTACATAGATGCTGCACTCAGGGTGCCAGTACTTTTTACTTTTATATAGTATATATGCAATTTTAAAAAATCATAACTTTATAATTGTAGCATACATCTTTTCAAAATCTTTCAATTAAGATCAGGAGAAAACTTTACTCAACACTGATCACAAAGTTTGTCTAAACAATTAGTTCATCCGGGGAAAACGGATATTTTATTTTTTTATTTTTATTTTTAGATCTTATTAAGAAAATATCAGGCTACGTATGCCGTAATTTGCTTATTTTATTCTAAATAATGATAATGCTTAAAGTTAGTTCTGAAAGATAATAAATTTTATTATTACAATTCATGATTTTTTTAATGTTAATATGCAGAAAAAAAATTAATGGTGGAGAGCATTTTATTTTAAAAAACACATTAATTTAAATTATATATATTTTTTCATCATAATTGAAATAAACACTTAGCGATATATTTTTGACTTAATGCAGCTTGCCGTGAACCTTAACCTACTGGCGGTTAAGCGAAAGGACAAAATTGTGAGAATATATCACCCGTGCAGACCATTTCTCTATCTAACTACATTGAAAAATCGGTTTTGCTATGCGGAGAAGACAACGGGTTAAAATACGACTTTTTACGTCCAGAACCGTCATTGGGTTAAACTGTTATCAACATCTTACCATGTTTTCATAATTTATTACAAGCACTTCTTCTCTTATTACAATACTCATCATGACTATTAAACTTATTTCACATATATTATTGTACTTAGACTTATTATAAGCAAATTTATGACAAAATCTAGTGCAAAAACTCTTTTTAAATCATACACATGAAAAATTGAATTCTTTAATAGTGTATTTGGCAAATGTAAGTTAGTGAAAAGTAAAACATTTCCACAACAGCTCGTACGGTCATATAGGTTTAGACTTTACTTCACTATTTCGTGATAATGGTGGAAATGTTTTCAGCATTTGCGCACTGGCCAATTTTACTTCAAAGACAACCTGGTGGCCATCGATCTGAAACTGGGTAGCTTTGACGCAGCCACTGTAGATTGAATCTTAGTTCCTTCCAATAGTACCTTAACCGCAGTGCTATCGAAGATTTGCGATTAACCTTTGGCGCGCAATAAATACACTAACAATAATTTCGCCTAAAAAATAGCAAAAGAAAAGAATTTTTGTTTAATTCAATTAAAAAAGTCAACATTTATTTATAAGAACATGTGATCTTATATTTTAATCAGTTTAATAATTATTACAGTGTATAGATGCCCTCTGATATAGAGATGCTGAAAAAAATTTAACTTTCATCTTAATAATAACAGTCACCCCTAAGGGTAAATTTTTAATTAAAAAAATATGTTGTTTTTTTGTGTTTAAAGTTCTAAGCATATCAAAAATAAAAAAGAAGGAAATATACATTAGATAATTGTTGTTATTTTTATATTATAAAAAAAGATTCAAATGAGAAAATTTAGAATTTGAGACAAGCCTTAGTAATGACACAAGTTTTTTATGGCGCAGTTGATATTGCTTTCCGCTTTGATATTTAAATTAGAGCGCAGTTTAGAAATTAGAAAATAATTATTAAAAAAAAAATATAAACATTCAAGGGTGACTAGAATAAATTTTTTTTTGATATATAATTTACAATTTTTCAAAAATCGCTCAATAAACAGTTTCAAGATATTTAAAACTTTTCTCACCAAATTTTATATGCCTTAGATAAAAGTTATTTTTCATAAAAAAATATTTTATACGATAAATTTAAATGACAAAGCGTCTATTCACTGAATAAAAAAAAAGGACTTATATGGGAAACTTAGTTTTGAACGACATCAATGCTTATAAAATTATGTGATGTAGAAAATAGCTTTTTTGGCCTGTATATTAAAAAGGTCATTGAAGCGCGATGTAATGGAGATTATGACTTTTTATGGGGGACGTCAATTTCGAAGTCATCAACTTCGATGGTTTTTAACAGGTGACTTTTATTACCTCTTTTAGAAGGAACTTTGGCTGCATAACATAACAAGAGTTTTAATAGCTCTGCATTATTGAATTTAGTTATGGTTAATAAACTCATTTATCTTTGTATCCATAAATGGTTTAGTGTTTCATAGATAATTAATATCTAAAGCGTATTATGTATATTAGAGCTAATTTCTCTAAAAGCTAAGTCATTTGAATGGTTAACTATGTTTTGTATTTCAAACAAAATAATAGCTTTGCTTTTTTTCAATCTATTGTAGTCTAATAAAAGAGTTTGATTACAGTGTGTGTGAAAAATTACTGATGGAAATTAAATTAAATAAAAATGGATGGAGATTGTGATAGAGTTTGCTGCATGGAAGCAAGCTTTTTAACCATTTTTTAAAAGGCAGTGTCATTTAAATGGTTGATTACGCTTAACATCGTTATTTTTTAAATAAACCATCATCCCATCAGATACAGCATTAAATAAATAAGTTTTAAAATTGGTTGAAAGAAATTCAATAAATGAATGCGTTAGCTAGAAAAAAATGTAGAATTATAGTATCTAAATAATCTTTTGACAGCATTAACATGTTTCAGTCAGAAAACAAAAATTACTGATGTCTGTACGGATACTTTAATTCGAATTATCTAATGTGCAGCAGAAAACAATGTTTTAATATTTTTTCCAGACAAAACCGCCATCTTCTGTTAAACAATGCAACTTATTTTAAAAAGTTTGTTGGGATAAATTAACTGATTTCTGAAAGAGAGCACAGCAGAATGTATTTCACTACCTCTTCCGCTTATCTTTGTAAGTTTATTTTCAAATTGATGATAATTTCTATGATACACGATGCAATATTTAACTGCATTAGAACCGAAAATGGAAATTTTCCACCAAATATAAATGTTAATTACGTACACGATGTAATAAAATGAAACAGCCGACGTGGTTTTGGGTGCTCAACTGCATGTTAAATATTTTTATTTACTGTGAAAAAACTATAAAAATGAGAACTTATAATTAAGAATGCGTATAATAAAGTGTACAGGAAGTACAATCGAATAAACTCGTAGCAAAAAAATGTCACTAGAGCCACTCTGCAGAGAGGTTTCAGCAGATTTGAAATTTGACATGCTGATTGAGTCATTTTTATTCATATATTTAAAAGAGTTTTCTTGAAAATTTCAATCCAATTTGTAATAATATTGATTAGATGTTAACGTGTTTATGTATTTAATACATGTTTCTTTGAAATACCAATATGTTCAAAACTATTGCTCTTTTTAACGCTTTTTTGTGTTCGGATATTTATCGGATATATATTTTTTTTACTTTTAATAATGACTATTTATCGAATGGTTATACAAAATTCTTTTCGACAAAATAAAAAATAGAGAAAGAGAGAGAGTGGGTGATTAGATGTTTAAGTACTTTCAGATATAATTCAAGACGTAATGAAATTTTCTAAAACGCGGCAAATTTAATTCATGTGAGATAAAAACAGTTTTTAAGTTCTTAAGTTTGAAAAAAAATAGTTTGTTCTTAAGTTAAAAATTTATATATATAAGGTGTAGTCGGTTATTTTTCAAATCCAGGTAATTATTCAGTTCGACGCGAATAGCATGTTACCAGATTTCTAATACATATTTTATTATCAGAATATTTTTTTTTCTTAAGAAATATCGATTATCCAGGAAGGAAAAATCATAAATTAGTCAAAATCCCTGGCTGATGAGCGGATCTTGAAAATGTTTAAAAAATTAAAGCAAAATAATTAAAGAAAAAATATTAAAAAGTATCTATCTATATTATATAAAACGCTAATACGTACGTATGTATGTATCAATAAAACCGATGATATTTCTTTTCTCGCGCTGGCAACAGTTTTCATTTTTAACTGATAGGCTTCGGCACGCAAGAGCTCGTAGTGAGCATCATATGACGAATCTATATTATATAAAACGCTAATACGTTTTAATTGATAGGCTTCGGCACGCAAGAACACGTAGTGAGCATCATATGTCTAATCGGGTGAATTCTCACCGAATAATCAAAAAAATTCTCACAAAATTATCTTCATCGAAGCCGATGCTTTACACCCGGAGTTCAGTACTATTTCATATTGTTTTACAACACATGGTTTTAGCCCTCTGGCGGGAAAGACTTTAAAACAAAACTTACAACAGTTACTTTTCTCAATAACTGAAATTTAGAATGGTGTGATTAAGAAAAATATGTGAACTGTTTGCAATTTCAAATTAATATTGAAATGCACAGGTTTAAAATTTTCTACAGTGAAAAGTTTTTGGAACCTCAGTGTTCAAAAAAGTATACAAAAGCTAGACGTTAAGAACGTATCCAATGAGCGAGCAAAGTGAGTATCGGATTGCGAAGCAATCCGAAATGAACTGCGAAAGCTGTTCCGTTTTAAAAGAAAAAGAATTTTAAATGCACTCTGTAAAATTGATAATTGGTAAAAAATAAAGATAAATGTAATGCGAAGAAACAATTGAAACAAAATAAAGCGTGATCAATACAGGTCTAAAATATGAAGATAAAGTAATCTATAGGATAAAATAGTATTATCAAGTATTCACTAAAGATAAAAATATATGAAATATAAAAATTATGTAAATAAAATATGAACTTTAAAAACTATACAGTTAATGAAATCTTTTTAGATAAAAAAGAAAAAAAAATCTTTCCATAAATATTAGTTATTCTCTAAAGACAAAGAGCAACGCGTTTCATAAATAAAAAAGGCAAGTAATTTTATTAAGACGATTAACAAAATTATCCATAAAGAGAAAAGACGAAAAATTCCTTTAAAAAAAAGGCAAATCATTCCTTAATAATTTAGAAAAAAGATCTCCAATAAGAGAAAAAAACAATGCAATTTAGGAACATTGACATATGAATGTAAATTCTTAGCAGAATTTTTATTTAGCATATTTTTCTTACTTTGCATTAATTTAAGTCAAAATAAGTGAGAAATACTATATTTTGCAGTGAGATAGTTTATTATTATGAAATACAGCATGAAACATGTGTTTTTTTCTGCATTGAAGATAAATTCTTCCAGTAAATTTTCCAATTTGCACCTATTTGAAGTTATTCAATTCTAAATTTGCATCTATTTGAAGTTATTTAATTCTACGCGAAAAAGTATTTCATCATTGAAATTTCCTTTATTTACTAAATCAATTATCGATAAATTTTTGAATATGAATGGAAAAAAAATTAAGCTAAATTTATTTTGGATTTAATATTTCAGAGCGAATATAATTCCGATAATCTAAATGATTTTTTCATTAGCTATTAAATTGTTTTTTGTAATAAAGAAATGCAAAAATATATTTTTGCTTGCTAAAATATATAAGAGAATAAGAAAAAATATGCAAAAGAGGCACTATTGTCCCATATGTTTTAAAGAATTAACGCCGTTTTTCGAAGTTTTGTCAGCAAGGGAAAAGAAAAACCCATAGTTTAAGCGCCTTACACTTGAAGCAATGCGATGATTTTAAACTACATATATAATCTTGCCATAAAGAATTATCTGGGCCGTAGAATAGACAAATAACTTATATGTTTTAAAAGTTATTGTTTTTTTAAAATAATCTCCAATTTGGTGAAATTTTTCCTCTTACAAGAAAATTATCAAAATCACTGCTTTATTCATAATTTTTGCAAATTCTTATGAGTCCAGGCGTTGGAATAAGTTCTTAAGTATTAAAAACAAACGCTACAAACGACTACAAACGCTTTTCATTTTCACAAAACTATGGCTTTTTTTTTCCATATCGACGTTCTGCGTCATTTTTAAAATAAGCGTAGATAGTGAACTTGACCTAACAATCATGAGTATCAGTTGCAAACTCACAGCAGTTATAAAAATACAAATTATTCTCAAAAAAGCATCATTTCATATTACGATGGAGCCTTCAAAATACTGCCTTAAGTAAAAAAACATTCTAAAAAGAGTAAGGAAAAAGCATTCTATAAAGACAAAAAAAAAGCGTTTCATAATAAGAAGGAACAAAGTATTCCATAAAGATAGAGAACAAAACGTTCTATAAAGATAAGCGACAAAGCATTCCAGCAAATAAAAATATAAAGTGTTTGGGGGGGGAATAAGATAACCGTGTTCTACGATTCGTAAAAATGTAGTGTTTTATATTGATAAAATATAAAATGTACTCTAAAGATTAAACACCCCTCAATATAAAAAATTATAGTATTGATATTAAATTTGTAATATATCTCTTATCAAAACTTTATAAATATCCTATCAAAAACATTTTATAAGTAGAAATGTATAGTTTTAGAAGAAAATAATAAATCTCTGCTATTTAGCTTATTAAAATATCTAAAATAAATTGAAAACGTTATATTTTATTGAAGGCTTAAAAGATAATATGTTAAAATTCAAACAGGAGACATAGATATTCAAAGCCGTCATTTATTACTCCAAAACAAATCATAATACGAACTGAAATACGTGAGGATTTTATACAAGACATATTTTCCAAGTAGTTTTCATGATTTTATTTCATATCTGTTTGATGCGTGAAACTGCTTCGAATATTCCATTCTGTTTTCTTTATTATTCGTAAAAAACCTGTGGCAACATGCCAGCTCAACCAATAAAAATCTTTCCTAGACACAACAAATTGTTATCAGTTTTCTCATTTTTTCCCCCATCTAGAATTTCAATTCACAAACTGCGTTTTATTACCTAAATTTAAATTGCGTTGATCCTCCGGCAAAGTACCTCCATACACTATAATCGTCTGCAGTTAAAGAAGTTCTTGAAGTTGTTTGAATGAGGAGAATTCGCACCGACACTTTAGTATTCAAAGACATCTGTTTGAGGCTTATCGGGAAATTATTATCATGAAAAATATATTTTTCACTTTATTTGGCAACTTTTATTTTTTAGTTAGAAGTAATTAAAATCAGTTTGTATGCATATATTAAAATAAAATTTTGCTTTGGATATTTGAACATCAGTTAAAAAAGAAAATTTTATTTTTCTCGTTAATTTTATAGTTTATTTTCCAGATTTTTTTTATTTTTAAATAATTAATTATGAAAACAATTTTCTCGTATTTGTTATGAATTACATATATTAAGCTGCAATACAGGTTTACTAATACCATGTTTACCAGTGATTAGTTTCTATGTTTACTATTAATATTATAGCTATAATCAGCTTCGTGCAATCGACAGGAAATGCATATTCATTATTTTAAGATTTTCATGTTCTGTTATTCAATGTCAAATAACTCGATAATTTCGTGAAATTGCACATTGCCCTATCAAATAATCACTCTCTTAATCAGACAAAAAATTTTAAATCCCACATGTATAAAACCTATAAACATATTTATATAAAACTTTTAAACTCCATATATATAGCTGTCCTTAAAACAAAAATTTTGTATTATAACCCAAGTAATATCTTTAAATCATTAGTTGTTCACAACACCGGTTATTATATATGTCCGGAAACACATGTGACATTCTGTTGAAGTGATGTCCGGTAAGTAAGAAGGATGAAGTAAAATTTCCCAACAAAGCTCATTCCTCTTCATCATCCTAGTCGCTTTCTCCTTATGAGATCTTACACTGTCTAGAAGAATTGTTACTTTCCTTTTGACTATTTCTGACAATTTCAAACTATTGCAAACGGGTACAGCTTGTTTGAGATTGTTTTTCAATTCTCTATGTAATAAATATTTTTTTTCGTCTTATATTTTATAACCGACGTTGAACAACCGATCTAATTCTGAGTTTTTGGCTATCAATGTTCAACTCCGCAGCCTTGTAATTTTAAAACCAACCCAGAAAACAAAGGGACTCATGGATAACTACTTTTGATGGGAGCCATGATTGAGTTACATAGAATGGAAAACCACGAAACCCTTCCACAATTGGCCCGACGATAAGAGGGCTCTAACCAATGATCCATCTGCCACTGAGGATATGTATACTTTATATCCCTTAGCCACCACGGTTCTCAATAACAATTAAGGAATAGCGTGTAAACTTGTATGTAAAATTAACTTGGAAGTTTTATTATGAACTCAGCACACGTCACCTGTGCTTAGTTTTATGCTATTCCGCATTTATAGTTATTGTTTAATTACAAGGAAAAATTCTCTAATATAGATACTATTTAACGAAAACAATGATCTTTGCAAGATAAACTTAAGATATTGTTTTGCGCTTCCTATAATTTAAAACCCAACTGAGAAAGTTAAGTATGCGTAAGCCTGGAAACATTGTTTGTACCTTGCAATTATCACAGTTAGAATAGATATCTTGGTTAATAACTGCTAACAAGAACGATTAAAGTAAATATATTATGTGTTGTATATAACATTCGTGGTTCTTGAGCAAGGATTACCAGACTATATCACTATATAGGTGATCGTACTATATTCATAAACACTAGCATGGGATCATCAGTGGCATATCGAGCAGAAATCTACAGAAGCCATTATCATTTACACACGTACTGTTTACCAGTTTTGAAGTGATGATGAGATGTACAAATATTAACTCGAATTATATATGCATTTATCACTTGAAGTAGTGAATCGCATTACGAGCATTTAATTGTAGAATTCAAAATGTTCAGATTTGTTTTCAGACCAGCTGTTACAAAATATCATTACAAATTCATATTTAAGAAGTTTTTACAGTTGAAAATAACTATGCATGTATAGCATAGTTACTGCATAGCATAGAGCATTTTTTGTATTTATTATCTAACTGTGTTTAAAAAGTAATTCAGTTTGTTACAACTGCAATCTTAAAACGGATTGGTTATCATTATTTACAACTATCATACTTTAAAAAGTGACATAATTCAAGGAATCCAAGGGATTCAAGGAAGTGCAAAAGGTTTGGGAGCCAGTTTGCCATGAAATGTACAAAAGTGTAACAGCTATTTGCTTTAAAGTTAAATTTTACAATTATGTGCGGCTAATCGCACCACTAAACAAACTAATTAAGCCACGGTTCTTTTGACAAAACACAACTTGACCACCACTTAACTCCACTGTCCTGTTAAATTTCGTTTTTGCTGTTTGGAAACCATGCTGGTTGCAAATGATTAAAAAATCATATAGTTTTGTAGTCATGGTTTTTTAGCCAAACTAGTTCTAAACTGTTTCAGGACCCATGTGGTGAAAGTTGCTTCTAACCGTAAACTTTATGGTTAACTGGATGGAGAGAATACTGCTTTTTTAATTATCGTCATTTTAGAATCTAAGTTCTAGCATTATATCCTGGTGAGATGCTCAATTTTTATCAGTAAAACCAGAAATAATTTGTTCTGCAGTTAAAAGAAAAAAGGAAGTCTTTAAGTAACGAACATTCAAAAGATTTTAGACAAATCATCGCGCAGCACAAGCTTTAATCATGTAAAATATTTTTTATTCGTAGAAAGTTTGATATTTATGTCTGGCTTCCTTAACTTTATTTGTGATCTGGTGGTGTACATTCTACAGAATATTCCACCCTTTGTTTGTTGATGCTTGGTACAAAACACATATTTGCATTAAAATCCAACCTAAAGAATAATCTACATTCTTATCTTTCATAGCACTAAGTTCAGGACGATAGGTAAGAAGCTAACAATAGTAAAAGCTTTCTAAGGTTATAAATTGTTACAGAGCTAACATTAATTCTTGCAATTTTTCTATTTTCTGTATCTTACATAAGAATGAAAGAAGAAAGACATTTATAATGATGCATATCATATCTATCCTAGTAAATTTTCTTCACAAAACCTTTGAACTCACGCCTAGTTTAAAGAGGAATCTTCTTTGTTATCTTTTCTAGCAATAATTAATAGATTATTATTTCCTAGTTAAAAACTTTTAAAGACATTAAATGCTACGGAGGCAACATTAATCCATGCCATTTATCTGTTTTCGATATCTTTCATAAGAATAACTTAAGAAAGCGATTTATATAATTCTTGCCGTTTTTCTATTTTCTGTATCTTGCATAAGAATGAATGAAGAAAGAGATTTATCATGATGTATATCATTTCCATCCTATTAAACTATCTTTACCAAACTTTTGTGTAACAACGGAGCTGAAATAAAAATCTGAATTGTTGTCTTTTCTGCAAATAATTATCAATAGTTATTAGGCGATTAACCAACAATAGTTAAAATCTTTTTAAAGACATAAATTGTTACGGAAGCAACATTAATTCTTGAAATTTTTCTGTTTTCTGTATCTCGTATAAAAATGAATGAAGAAAGAGATTTCCATCCTATTAAACTATCTTAACTAAGCCTTTGTATTCCAAATGAGATCAGTGAACCATCTACAATGTTATCTTTTCTAGAAATAATTATCAATAGTTAATAGGTGACTAACTAACAATAGTTAAAATCTTTTTAAGAACATAAGTTGTTACGAAAGCAACATTAATTCTTGACATTTTTCTGTTTTCTGTATATCTCAAAAGAACGACCTAAAGAGAGTGATTTATATAATTCATGCCGTTTTTCGTTTTTCTATATCTCGTATAGAAATGAATGAAGAAGGAGATTGCCATCCATTAAACTATCTTAACTAAACCTTTGTATTCCAAGTGAGATCAGAGAACAATCTACATTGTTATCTTTTCTAGAAATAATTATCAATAGTCAGTAGGTGATTAACTAACAATAGTTACAATCTTCTTAAGGACATAAGTTGTTACGACAGCAACATTAATTCTTGACATTTTTCTGTTTTCTGTATCCCTCAGAAGAACGACTAAAATGAAGTGATTTATATAATTCTTGCCGTTTTTCCATTTTCTGTATCTCGTATAAAAATTTATGAAGAAAAAGATTTCCATCCCATTAAACTATCTTAACTAAAACTTTGTATTCCAAGTGAGCTTAAAGTACAATCTACATTGTTATCTTTTCTAGAAATAATTATCAATAGTTATTAGGTGATTAACTCATAATGGTTAAGCACTTTTTAAAGACATAAATTGTTACGGAAGCAACATTAATTCCTGATATTTTTCTGTTTTCTGTATCTCTCAAAAGAACGACTTATAGAAAGTGATTTATATAATTCTTGCCGTTTTTCTATTTTCTGTATCTTGCATAAAAATGAAGGAAGAAAGAGATTTCCATCCTATTAAACTATCTTAACTAAACCTTTGCATTCCAAGTGAGCTTAAAGTACAATCTACATTGTTATCTTTTCTAGAAATAATTATCAATAGTTATTAGGTGATTAACTCACAGTGGTTAAACACTTTTTAAAGACATAAATTGTAACGGAAGCAACATTAATTCCTGATATTTTTCTGTTTTCATTATCTCTCAAAAGAATGACTTAAGAAGAAAGAGATTTGTCTCCATGCGTACCATTTCCATCCCATTAAACTATCTTTCCAAAATCTTTTCACTTGGTGCATATCTTTTAAGAACAGTCTTAATGATTATCCTCTCCAGCAACAATTTAAATGCATCTCCAGATTAAGTAAAGAGTATCCAAATGAGAAGAGTTTTGTTTCGTTTTTCCCTAGCAGGGAAAAATCCTTTCACAAAAGAGGGAAAAGATGCATGAATTAATCCTGGGCGCTATTAAGGTGAGATTCAGAACCTGATGGCATTTGGGGGTTCCTCCTAAAGATTTCCGGAGAGACCGTTTTGAGAAAACTCTTTAGTACTCAATTGTGTGAGCTGGAATCCCCTTCTATCACGATATTTTGAAAAGGAACAGCGAAAAGCACTTTGGAAAACCATTTTCGATAGAACCATGTTGAGTTAAATGAGAAATTTTAGAGCAGGTGGCCTAAGATGCATTACATGTTTGTGTAGCTTAGCGCTTGCACTGGTGCTGAAATTAGAGCATTTGGCGATAAATTTCTGTCACGAGTTGTATCGAATTTTGATAGCATAAGAGGTTATAAAAGTTAAGTTTTGCATAGTAATTAAAACAATGCATTTAATATTCTTTATTAAGTTTTAATTTTTAATATAAACATTTCTTACATTTTTTTTTAATATTAATTTGATAAAGCATTATAGGAACTGATAATTTCATTTGGGTTTTGAATAATTAAGGCTGTTTTTCAAGGGCTGTTTTTCAAATGGTGCTTTTTTGCGAATAATATGCTATTTGTATAACTGCTGTTAGTTTGCAACTGTTACAAATTACTTTTAGGTCAAGCTTAGTGAATCTTAAGCCAGCGCTGTCTACGCTTATTTTGAAAATGGCGCAGAACGCCAATGTGAAGGAAAAAAACAGTTTTGCGAAAGTGAAGAGCGTTTGTGGTCTATTTTTTAATATTTAAGACTTCTATGATGCAATACCTAGGGTTATGAAAATTTGCAAAAACTTAAAATAAGACAGTGATTTTGATAATTTTATTCTAGGTAGAAAAATGTCGCCAAATTAGAGATTTTCAAGAAAGTTAAATAACATTTAAAATATATAAGTTATTTGCCTGTTCTAAAGTTAGCGTTGAGGCTTAAACCAGTTTTTTCGAAGCTCTGTCGCCCAGGAAAATAAAAAAGCCATACTTTAAGTCCAGTACACATGAAGCAATGCTATGATATTAAACTATGTATATAATCTTGCAGTGAAGAATTTATCTAGGCTTTAGAACGAACAAATAACTTAAATATTTCAAAAGTTATTAAACTTTTAAAAAAAATTCGCTAAAAGAAGAGCGTACAACTTGTTATAACTCTTGTATTGAGAAAATGCATGTGACAACCGGTCATCAATGTGAATGAAATAGAATTTGATAATAATTGAAGCCGAAAAATCAAGACATGAAGAAAAAAACAGTGCATTAAAATGGTTGTTTACGTTGCTATTATTAGGTTACTACGTTAGGTCACATTGCTTTGCTATTTAAACTAAATGTGTTGCCACTTCAGATACTTTATTTGTATAAAAATATGCATAATTGATGCTTATTGGTCGTCTGATATCTACTACAGGTCTTATTGGCTAAGCAAATGGAGAAAAAAAATGGCAATAAATACAAAGTACATTCAAAATCTATTTTTTTTAAATACTTATTTTTTGTACGTAGGAATTAAATTGTGACAGCAGCAAAATTTTATTTTTTAAAAGAAATAGTTCTAAACTCCCGATTTTATATTCATTATAAGATATGGAAATATTAGGGAATTTTAAATAGTTTCTGCCAGAACGGCAAATTTAATCATAAGCACTCAAAGTATTTCTTTTATTATTTAAAAATACATTTGTTTGTTTTTAATGTCATGCACTAAATGTAACCATGCTGGAATAAATATCTTTTTAAAGTAGTTTAAACAAAGTAAAGCTATTTTTTATCAATAACATTTGACGCCCAGCCGCGACCCAGCAATACAAGCAGCATAAATAGATCGTTTTTAGTTTTTTAAATCTGGTAATTTTATTGAATCTTTGAAAATAAAGCATTTTTAATAACAGATATCGAACCCCTGATGCAATATAAAGTTGCTAGCTTAATTTTTTCCAATATTATTTCCAATAAAAAAACTACGGAGAAAAAATTCAACTGAATGTACCGTACTGTATGGTACTAACATCTCAGATTTTTTTAAAAAAAAACTCTGATTTTGGGTAATAAAACCGGTATTTAAACCATTCATTTAGTAATTTTTCCATTCATGAAGTAATGGTTTAATAGAAATTCTGGTTTTAAACATCATAGTTCTTATTACCTCAGAGTTATCAAAAAGTACAAAACAGAAAAATACAATTAATCGAATAAGCTTTTTATGTCGTGCTCAGAAGTACCATAATAATCTACAAAAATTTTACCAGACTTACAGAATTTTATCAAATATTATAAAACCACTTATTTTTGTTAATTTCAGTAAAATCATTACCGAAGCGCTGCTGTAAAAATTACCGAGTTTAAGGTTTTCCATAAAGCCGGAAACACAATTAATTTTGCTGTATTCTGGTAGAATTGATCACACTCTTTTCTTAAACATAACTAAAACTCACGTGTTTTTCTTAATTTCTTTATTTTGTTTCAAAATTTCGATCGTATTGCAAATTATTAATAGATGAAATGGAATTCCAAAATTTGAAGATTAATATTTTTTTCACTTTAAAACTAAATTTTGCACGTTTTCATTTAGAAATTCTTTATAAATGACTAGACATTAAATATTTCGAACATAATATCTTTCTTTAAAGCATTTTTTGATATCATGGCATAATCTTTTCTTTATATTTTATTCCGAACAAAACTCTTAAAAATGCAAACGTTCCGCCTGTCTTCGTCGCCTACGGACAAACTCAAACGAAACTTTTCCTTCTTTCGGACATCAAAACAAAAACTTTATATCGATTATTCTAATCGTGCTAACCATGAATTCCCTTGGATCGGAAATTTTATCTTCCTTTTTTTGTCTTGTTTATTCCAAAATGAGATTTTGGCTCAGAAGTGCATCACAAAACTTAGCGATGCCTTCTACATTCTTCCTTCTCAAAGTTGCTACCGTTGCCAACACGAATAAAGAAAATTAAATAAAGGCCGACTAGTTTTCGGAACAAACAAGAAGGGAAAGAGAGAAAATGGCGCGAAATTCGACAAGGGAAATCCAGCCGAGTTTTAACCTTTATTTTTTATTTTTCCAAGGGGTTTGTTTAAATATGTTCTAACTAAATTTCATCTGGGAGAAAAAGAATTTGCAAAAGATATTTTTGAGATTTGTATTCACTTGCAAAATCAATTCAATTTCAGTTATTCTCTGGAGTGAACTGTTTAAAATTCAAGATACGTAGTTGCTATTTTGTTTGAATGATGCATTCAAGTTTTGAAAGTTACTATGTTTTGAAATATTAAATTCCTGCTTACAGTTTTGTTATTCAATATGGATTTGATCGTCATGCTAAAAATATAAATATTGAGGTAAATATTTAAAAAAAATTATCTTTAATGGATAACTTCGCAATAATTCTAATGATTTGAATACAATTTTGTAAACGAAGAATTCGAGAAAGAATACAATGCAAATTCAAAAAAGAAAATCGTGCACTATTTTTGCATTTTATTTTTATTTTCTAAAAGTTAAAGGAAGAAAAAAATCTGCTGAAAAAAATATTTTCAAGAAATATATTTTTTTTACTGATTTTCATTTACAAAATTCATCCAATTTTTGCTTTTTTCTAGAGAAAACAGTTTGAATTTTTGATTATGCGCCTATTTTGAATGGTTTTCCCATTTTAAATTTTTTTCTCGAGCATCCAAGCGTATAGTTCTGCAATACTGATTTCCAGTGTACATTTTTTTTTATTCTTTGAAATTGGACTATATGTAGTTGCCGTAGTTTATTAACTTCACACAGAGCTGCATAAATGAACCCTTAACGATGGTCAGGGAAATATCCCTGGGGATGATCCAAAGACATGGCATAATTTTGATCAACTGCATAGAAGATAGCTCCTCCTCTTCCTTAGCCTGACGACCTGGGCTAATTCGAGCACATTACAAAAGAGCAGTTTAATGAGAACAGTTACCGTGCGCCTTCGGTCCCTTCGCAGGCTGATCAAAGTGGGCATCCACTACTCATTGACCACAGCCAGTTACGCTTGATTTTGGTGATCTACTGTAAAACATGGTTTACGATCAAATAATTGTGGTATGGATAGACCATGTATAAGTTATATACATGGTCAGATATATCTAACACCATTTATGGCGTGCTTGAATACGCGGTGGAAGAAGACAGATCTAGTAAAATAACCGTAGTGTATGGTAATGACATTTTTGAAATGAAAAAAAAATTCTGGTGAATAAAACCCAAATATACGGTGTTTAAGCCATTCATTTGGTAAATTTTTCGTTCTTATGGTAATGTTTTAACTGGAAATTCTAGCTTTCAAAATTATTTCAAAGAGCTTCAGTAAAACAATTACCGAGATCTTTGGAGTTCCGGTCGAGCCAGGACATGTTTTACCATATTCTGGTAGTTTTAACTGTACTTTTTTTTCCTTCGAATTTTCTAACATCTTGTTAAACACATTAAAAACCGCTATTCTAATAGCTCAAATCGAACTTCTTCCAGCTTTCTCTTCTGCACTTCAGCATATTCTGAACCAAAGTTGAAATTGAAACTAGCGACAACATTTAATAACGCTTAGAATTAAACCATGCATGTAATTCATAATCAGAACACTGCATTATAGATCATGGATCTACATTAGAGTTCAAACCCACAGATTTTTTTAAGTATTTGAGATTGGACTAAAGGCAATTACAATCTTGTGCCATTTTATGAGCGTATGAAATCTAAGGTCTAATCAACGTGATTTGCAAGACCGTATGTCTTTTTACTCGACAAAGAACGTCTAATCATTAAAATCGTCTTTCCCATTCCATTCTCAGACTTTTCCTTGTCTTTTCATCTCCAAAAACAAAGTTGAAATTGAAACTAACAACCATATTTAGTAACGCCCAAAATAAAATTACACAAGGGATTTAGAAACGGAACACTGCATAATAAATTATAAATCTACGTTACAGTCCAAGAGAACAGTAATGATATTTTAAATTCCAGATTTTTTTTTAAATCCTTGAGATTATACTGAAAGCATATCCTGCTGTCCCTTACACCACGCTATGCACATATGCGTGCATGCGCTTAAACTAAAATTATACATATAGTTTTGAAAGAGAACACCACATTCTAAATCATAGATCTACGTGACAGTTGAATCGCACAGCTTTGATATGTTGAATTCCAGATTTTTTTTTAGATCCTTGAGATTGCTCTGAAAACAATTGCATGTTCAGCAATGCTTTACTTCACTTTATGCGTGTATGAAACCTTATATCTTATCGACATGTCTTAAGCATAGTCTTATTGAATTGGTTTGCAAAAGCTCATGCCATTTTATTCGTAAAAACCCCAAACTAATTCTTCAATATGCCCTTCAACAGTCAGCTCACTCAGCTATACAATTACGTATAAATTAAAAACATACATGCAGTTCCGATAAAAAGTACTTCGCTATATATTATGCTTCAAGTTTTATATTTAAATTCAATTATTTCAAGTTTTATATTTATTTTATCTATGTGATTTGAGGACATTTGTAATCGTCACAATAATAATGATTACTAGGAGGCTCCGCCCTCTGCTCGCTAACGCTCGCCAACCCCCGAGAATTGCTACGCAATCCTATGTGGTTCACGCCGTGAACCATGGCTCGCTGCGCTCGCTCGCCAATGAACACAATGTTCTAGCACAAAGACATAATATATTATCATCAAAGACATAGTATTTTATCATCAAAGACATAGTATTGTACTTATGTAGAAGAATTCTACCAATGTTCTTATTGGCTTTTAAAAAAGTATATTAGCTATTTAGATTGTACATGGTGAAAAAATCAAAACATTAGCTAAATAAGAAACATATTAGCAAAATAAATTATCAAATATTGCTTCACTAATATTCTGCATTTTAAAGCGTGAAAATTCAATGCATAAATAAACGCGAAATATAAAAAAATTCAATGCATTCAATACAAACACTTAAACGTTTTTTAGACGTTTAGGTAGCTCCCAGTAGAAAAATATCAATTCAACAGCGGCCTTTTAAAGCATTCTCACTTCAATTAATTAATTAATTCCTAATTGAGTTTAAATTAAATATTGTCATGTTTTTAGTGCATGAATCTGAATTGAACAACCTGATAATGCAAAAACAGGAAATCAATACATATTTCCTCACTACGTGCTCTTGCGCGCCGAATCCAATCAATTAAAAATGAAAACTGTTGCCAGCGCGAGAAAAGATACATCATCGGTTTTATTGATACATACATACGTACGTATTAGCGTTTTATATAATATAGATATTTCATTTTTATGCAAAAAATAAGGGGTAACAAAAAAGCTGCAATGATATATTTGTAGAAAAGAGCAATTAAAAACTGCATTAATTTGAAATTTTACTTATGTTGCTTTAAATATAGCTTTTCTTAATCAATTTTTTTAATTCTTCAAATTTTATACATAGAATGCGTTTTTTTTTCTCCATAAATTCATGTTATTTTTCAAATCCCCAAGGTGGATTTGGGGATTTAAAACGTTTAATTTAAAATATTAACAATGATTCAATCTTAGCTTATTTCTAGATTGATGACTCTCAGTACAAAATAAAATTATTGAGACCAGACAAAATCGTCAAAAGTCTTTTGTTACGGAAGTCACTTATATCTTTTTTTTTTTAAAAAAATGAACGTTAAAAAAAAAACGCAAAAAGTCAAACTTGTGAAAATGAAAAGCGCTTGTTAAATCCGTTTATCACCTTGTTACCTGTGTTTGTAATTATTCAAAATTTACACAAACGCTGCATTATCTGGATTCAGAAAAACTTGAAACAAGATAATTATTCACTGATTGCGATAATTTTCATCGACATGAAAAAATTATAATTTTCTCAATTTTCTTAGAGATGAAAACAAATCACATCAACTTCACGATTTTTAAGGAAAAATCAGAAACTTTGGGAAAGAAACTGCAGTTTTTTTTTTCATTTTTAAGAAATAATTTCGAATAATATTGAAATCACAGCCATCTCGATTCAATTTGTATACACCGACGAGCCATTACATTATGACCACCCACCATCTATAACAATGGGTTCGCCTCGGTTTTCATGGTTTCTCGCCCAGGAACAATGTTTTCATGGGGCACATTGGGACCCATAATCCTCATGGAACAATCCCTGACGTCTGTAAGCTATAGTTGCCGACAAGGATCATCCATTCATGGCAACAGTTTTTCCTGCGGGGGATAGTGTTTACCAATAGGATAATGCACCCTGTCATAAAGGTCGAATCGTCGAGGAACATTCCAGTGACTTTCAAGTCATGTCTTGGCCCCCAAATTCACTTGACCTTAATCCAATAGAGCATTTGTGGTCCTACTTGGAAAACCAAATTCGTGCTGCCACGCTACCCCCTCGCAATGTGAGGGAATTGCAGGACCAGTTGGTGAGCGCTTGGTACCAGATAGCTCAGACTACCTATCAGCACCTTGTGGAATCAATGCCTTGGCGGGTGCTAGCAGTTTTGAGGGCTAAAGACGGTCCTACATGTTATTAGCAGTGTGGTCATAATGTAATAGCTCTTCGGTGTATATTCATATGTCTATTTAATTACCATTAATATTTATTATTATATCTTACATACTATGATTTTGTTTAGCTTTTGCTTCATCAGAGAAATTACTTATTTAATTAGAATTTCAATATTTATAGGTTTGCAAAACTGATAGCAAAATCTAGTTAAATATTAAGTTGCAAATTTTATTCAACATTCATTTCATCTACATCATAATAATATTTTATTCCGGCTAGTATTTTCTGAATAATAAATAAATATTCTATCAGGATATATTAAAAAGCTGACTAAAATTATACGAAAACTAGAAACGAAATGTAAAATTTTGGTTATGCGAAGTAAAAAATTTTTTGTTTTAATGCTTTGCCTAAATAATTTCAGTAAATTTATTTAAATAAGGATAAAAAGTCAAATACTTGCATATTGTAAGTTCTATTTGGATTGAAAACAACTTTTCCCCATTCCATTAAAATTCCCTACACGTTCCTTTTTAAAAATAAAAGAAATGAAAAAGATCCTGATCGATGAAGAAAATCCCGAACTATTTCCCTAGTGATTAATTTTTATGTTCCTTTATTAATCAACGGAATTAAATTTGCCTCCATTATTCTAATTTACAATAGATCTTAATAAATGCTCAGATTCATAAATGCAATTCGACATTTTTTCTGATGAAGGTGTAAATTTACGAGTTAATTACAGATAATAAAAATATGAATATTTTTTTTTACTTTTTAATAAATAAAATTTCACATTTCTGATTATAAGGAAAGAATATATTTCAAAAAATACGCTGCAGATTTATTTCGCGTTGATTTTAGTACTTTTTTCTGGTAAAGCGATATATTTAGTTCTTTTTTTTTCCTGAAACTTTATTTTAATTAAAATGAATAGCTTAAAAAATACTATAAAAATTATGAAAAATTTTCTCCTTTTGAAAACGAGAAGCTTTATAAGTGGATTTTTTAACATGATATTTATGATTTAATGTGGTTTGTGGAATTCTTGCTTCTTTCAGAGGTGAAGAAATAAATTCTAATGAGTTAATAGCAATTAGATTTTTTTCAGAACTTGACGTATTTTATAAATTTAATATAAATCATTAAAAAATAAGTTACCCTTATTACCCTTAATAAGTTAATAATAAGTTACCCTTATTATTATAAGTTACCCTTAAAAATAAAATAAGAAAATATAAATTAATTTAATTTATATTTTCAAACTGATTGCCGCCTGAGGAAGTATTAATAATGTTGTGACATTTATTTTAAATAAATTAAAAGCTCTTTAAGATTTTAAGAGCTTATCTAAAAGAAATAATATAAAATAGCAATATTTTAAGTTACGAAAACTGGTTAACTGCATGCAGTTTTAAATGTCTTAATTGGCATAGCTTGAATGCATAAGTTCCATTTGATTTCAAAACAACTTTCCCTATATTCGATTAAAATCTCCTCTGCGAGCTCTTTAATAAAAATACTTTCGAA
Organism: Parasteatoda tepidariorum; assembly: GCF_043381705.1. Lineage (NCBI taxonomy): Eukaryota > Metazoa > Arthropoda > Arachnida > Araneae > Theridiidae > Parasteatoda > Parasteatoda tepidariorum. The sequence goes on from NC_092213.1 coordinate 16,728,730, forward strand.
AAAAAAAAGATCCTGATCGATTTTCCCCAGTGATTAATTTTTATGCCCCTATATTAATCAAAGGAATTTAATTTCCTTTTATTATTCTAATTTCCTCACAGATCTTGATAGATGCTTAGACTCATAAATTCAATTAGATTTTTTTTCCGTTGAAAGTGCAAATTTACGAGTTAATTACAGATAATAAAAATTTCAATCTTTTTTAAGTTCTTAGTAGATGAAATTCCACTTTTCCGTATATAATTAAAGGAATATATATCGTTGCAGACTTATTTTGTGTTGGTTTAGTTTTTCTTCTGGTAATGAGATCAATTTCATTTTTTTTTTATTGCAATTAATATTAAGTGCATAAAAAATGCTGCAAAAATGATGAAAAGCTCTTCTGTTTTAAAATCTAAAACTTTAAATATAGAAGCAAATAGGGTATTTATGATTCCATGTAATTCACGAAATTCATATATTAAGAATGACTTGATACAAATTATATAAACTTAATATCAATTAGGTTTTTTTCAAAGAATAGACATATTTCTTTTTTTTGTAAGGTATTAATCGCCAAAACTAAATAACTTATAATTAGTTTAATTTGCATTTTTAAATTGATTCAAGTCTTAGGAAATATTAAATTTATTCTAAAAATTGATTTAAATGAAGTAAAAATGCTTTAAATTATTAAAAGCAATTCCAAATAAATAAAATAAATTTGAGATGCACATATTTTTACATTAAAAAATAATAGTTACAATAATAACTAAACCCTAACGACAAACTAATAACTAAACTATTGAATCCCATATTTTAAAATTTTGTTCTGAAAATTTTTTTACATAAAATAATTGTTGATCTTTATGTAGATTTATCAAGTCTGATCTTTATGTAGATTATCAAAATTATGTAATTTCATTATTTACTTTTTGCTTTTAATTTAATTTTGTATTAATTTCATTTTAATTTTATCCCTTTTATTTTAGTTTTATTTTAATTTCCAATTAACAATTTTGTAAAAAAGTCCTTTTACAAAATGTTTGTCAAAAATGCCACGACGAGAATTTATTTAAGCCGCATTTATATTGCATTTTTTACCCCATTGAAACACCATTCAAGAAATAAAAAATTATTTAATACATTTATTTCAATAAATAATATGTGATATATCTGTAGTAATATGTTTGATATGTTATACATTATTCGTTATACACCAAGGGTATCATACAAGAAACGAATATGTAGACGGTTTTCTATTTTCCTTTTCAAATTTCTTTACAAATATATGGTATAATAGAATTTCCATTAGCGGAGTTGTATTTTAAATTATAAGTATTTAAATAAATTTTTATGATATATATATAGAAATATTTGATATCTGCTGAGAAAAATGTTCTTTTAAAGATTTACAAACTTGGATGGATACATTTTTTTCAAGAAGTGATTTAAACAGATAAAGAAAAAATATGTTTCTATCAAGAATATCGTCATTATACCGATTTACTTTGTAAAATACATACAGAATCATTCGCTGTCTAAGAAAAATATCATACTCCAAAAGAAAACCTAAGCTGTGTCAAATTTAAATAATTAAAACAGATATGGAATAATATATTTCCTATCACGTTAAAGCGTACTTCAAGCGATAAACTTCGTAAATATGTCTATCTATTTTAAAAACGATTTCAAACAGAAATGTAATTATTCGTTTTCCATCAAATAAATGATGTCTCCAACTATTATCTGATCAGTGTATATATTTAGATAAATATTTAAACTACATATTGAATTACTTAAGAGAAAATCGCACTGGCAACGATAATCTGAAGGAGGAATTATTTTTTTCAAAAAGTATTTAAAATAGATAAGAAATAATTATTTTCCCTAAGAAGAAAGTATATTTCAGACGATTATCTAATCGGTTTATTTATTTCAATAAATATTTAAAGTGCGCATAGAATTGTTTGTTGTATACAGAAGAAATCTTATTCCCACCGATAATATAAGTTGAGTTCGGAGTGAATATTTAATAAAGATATGGAATGGGAATTGCAATTTCAATAGTTTATATATAAATTCTTGAACATTTTTAAAAAATTATATAAAATTGACTTGTAATAGATAGTTTACTTACAAAGAAAGAAAATCTCAATTTATTATGCAACCAGTGTATTTTTTTCAAACAATATTTAATAAAGATGTCATATAATTTGCTTTCCACAAAAAAAACGTACTTCAAAGTATTATTTACCGAAATAATATTATAAGTGAGATCTAAAAATCGAAAATGCATTTTTTTGTCTTGAGAATTAACAAAACGTAAAAACTATACACGTATTCTTTTTTTTTAAATTGAAAATAGAAATTAATTTTGCACTTGCTTTTAATAATTTATGTAAGGAAGCTTTTAAAGAAAGATAATAAATGATTACAAAAATGATATATTACGACGCTTTTGAAAGTGAATGATATTGAATATATACTGTCTCTGAAGATGTAGTTTAAAAACAATTATATATTTTCGAGATATTTAAGATCTTTCACTTAAATAATATTAGAAAACTGGATAATACAATATATGTATTCATAAAAGTTAAACATAAATAAGACATTTAGCCAAATGTTTCTAATTGAGAAAAAAAATGATAAAACAAACATTTTGATAGGTAAAGGTCGTTTTGATTTCGTCAAAAAAACATGGTTGTGCAGCATTTCTTTTGCTTTATGCAATTTACAAAATTGAAAGATTTTGTTGTTTTAGAAGAGATATTTTAATGAGTTAAAGACAAAAGTAATTGAGTTTTATCAAACAATGAATACAATATAAATATAAAGATATTAAGCATAAAGATTAAAGCCAACACGTACCTGCAAATAAACCGCTGTATCGACATTTATTACGCAACTATGTAATTAGAGTTTTAATAAAACAGACTTTAGATGTGAAAGCTGATTTTTTCTTTTCGATTTTTGTTACTTAATATAAACGTTTTCTTAAAAACATTCCAAGTTTGTACTATGAGAATTCTGCATGACGTGTATAAATACTACGGACTACTAAAACATTGACTGCATTGATATCTATTCAATTTATGTAGTTTAAATATTGACGTTTGTTCATATAATAGAATTTTAGATAAGCTTTCAAAATAAATAAAAACATTCAAACTGGTTGAATTGAACTAGGTGAAAAGCTATTCTACATAAGCGAACAAAGCTTTGAATCTGAAATTTATTCTTTTTTGTTGTACAAAGAAACTTTGCGGAAAATAATAAGAGAAAAAGTCGAGTTGCTTGTTTAGTTGGAGAAATGTAAAAAAAACTTCGTCCTATGTGAGTCCTTTTTTCTTAAGGTTTTATTTCAAGAATTAATAACATGTTATGTCCATAAACTAATTTCGGAGGATAAAGTGATTACTATTTTAAAGAATGCCATTTATAAAGGACTTATTTAGAAAAGCGATGAACACATTGACGTTGGTAAGTAAAATCTTATCTGTCTTCATCTCTAAGTAACATTTTAACTGTCTGCAACTGATTTCATGAAACTTTCTGATAAACAGCTGCTAACAAGCGGGAAAAAAAACAATTCCCGTTTACAAGTTTACAGAACAACAAGCGTGTATGACAATTTCTCTATTTTAAGCTGCCCCTTTCCATATAAGTGAACTACCTTTCTTACAGGTAGAGAAATTTAGACGTAACTTGTCAGTTTTTTTTTCTAAAACAGATACAGCTAACGGAATTCATTTTCAATTTCAGAATTTGGAAATCGAAAATTAAATATTACCTTACTAAAAACCAAATTCATTTCCCCTCTTTATACCCGTAATCACATATATGCGATCATGCGATTCTTCTTTCGCGATCCAATGTATCATACATGAAATATTCTNTTGGCGTCAGCTCTACGTCAACTTTCCGCTGACGCCCAGATAAGGCGCTAGTTCTAAGAAACCAAGCCTTGAGCTAACAAACCAGTATATTGTTGGCGTCAGCGGGACGTTGACGTCCCGCTGACGCCCAGATAAGGCGCTTGTCCTAAGAAACCAGACCTTTACAGGTAGAGAAATTTAGACGTAACTTGTCAGTATTTTTTTTCTAAAACAGATACAGCTAACAGAATTCATTTTCAATTTCAGAATTTGGAAATCGAAAATTAAATATTACCTTACTAAAAACCAAATTCATTTCCCCTCTTTATACCCGTAATCACATATATGCGATCATGCGATTCTTCTTTCGCGATCCAATGTATCATACATGAAATATTCTGTAAGATAATGGAAACGTGATCTAATACGGTTTTCTGGTATTTTATCACTCTTTAGTACGCATAAGTACTGTTTAGTACATAAGAATTTGGTTAGTACAAGCTTGGCGATGCGTTTCTTTTCCCTCACGCCAGTTCTGAAGAGCTTAAAAACATTCCGACGGTTTAAGTTTGCCAAACTTTGTTTATCTAGGCAGTATCTGTTTTATTATTTAGACGAAGAACAGTCTTACAGAATGTCGCAATTTTACAGTATACTGGAGAAATCATTATTGTTTAATACTAGAAGCGTCTTTAGGGGTCATTTTGAGTGTTTTACGTCATTTCTTATGTTATTTTAGAAGAAGCTTCAAAGGTTTTTTTTTCTTACTTTTCCTTTTATCTTTCAAAGTATATTATATAAAAAATACCCCGCATTTTGTTTAGTAGTAATAAAAATAATTATGAAAGCATCTACAACGGTATACATCTACAGCAGTATACATCTACAACAGTATGTCTACAACTGCATACCTGCAAAAGTTTTTATGGAATTTTATGGTATTTAATATTCGATTAACGAAGTAGCTGAGTTGAGTTCTTATTGAGTTATAATTTCGTTATTGCGTCTGAAAGAATCTGTGTTTGTTATAATCCTGGACAGGAAAGTATTGCTGGTGAACAGTTAAAGTCAAGTAAATAAAAATGAAAATTCATTTTATGATGTTCAAGCCTTATTACTTTGATTTCAACGGACATTAAATCGAAATTTCTTTTTATTTTGAGTAGCTATCATTATTTGTGCAAGTTTCAAAACAGACTAGAGAATTACAACCTGAGGAAAGTATAGTGCTCGAATTATGGAACCACTTCTAAGCTCTAGGTGCAGCTCGATTACTGTTTTTTGCCTCAGTGAAACTTACAGATGAATTTTTTGTGTAAAAAATGTACTTTACAGGGATACTACGTTTGAACAAAATAAAATTTCCTCTTAATTTCATTGTCACTTCTTCGTTATGAAATCTATTTTTTGCACTGCGAAATGAAATCTATATAAATGCAAAAAAAATTCTAGAATTCTGAATGGTAATCATGCGAATGTGTTTACAGACGATAGCAAAGAGTAGGAGCCGAGCACTGTCACTTACTATAACAGTACGAAATGTGACATAGGCTAAGCGGACTAGATTCAAAATAATTATTCTACAAAAGGTGAAAGTTGGAGGTGTCTTGCATTTCTTTACAACGTTTGTGAGAACACCTTAGGTTAGAGAATAAAGAAATACTAGATATGAGAAATGATAGAGAGCATTTCATCGATATTTTCTTGTCATTTTCATGTCAAACGGATGTACTGTATAGGCCTACGCTAATGACTAACTAATAATGGAACTTAACATTTTAAAACAAGTTGTGTTCTAATATGCATTATTTATATTCATATAGTTTTTTTTTGTATTTCTTGTGCTGTTGCAAGAGAATAATCCGTAATACAATATTACATAGTATTGTAATATTGTCATTGCGTTAATAAAATAAAAAAAGACGAGGAAAAGATTATTTTTTAATGTCTGAAAACTTCCTCAAATTGCATTTCATCAATATTCGCCATTCAAAATATTTTTTACTTTGAAAAGACATTAGTTTCTTTTAGTGGTCAAATTGATTCTAAATGGAGATTTTACGTAAGTTCCAAATCCGGCTGTTCTAGTGTTCGAATATTCTTTAAACTTCATCTACTTTAGGTCTTTCTCAATACATATTCATTTATTTAAAAGATAGAAATTAACATTTAAATTAATTGAGAAATTAATCAAATTATTCATAAACTCGTAACTCGCATTTAATGGTGTAAGGAATAAAGGAATCAAGCCTCAGATTAATTTTATGCGATTCCTCATTTCTCTGTATTAATAAAATAACCTCAAGAAGATTTACCGCTTAAATTTCTCTAACTGAATCTATAATAAAATGAGTACAAACTGTCAAAGCAAGTTTTTAGTGTTCAACTTTATGTTAAATTGTGTTTTGTCCAGAAACCTGTAAGGCATAAAAATTATTAAGAAGTAATGATTAAAAATTATTAAAAATATGACAGTGTAGAGAAGTATGTACAGAAAGCACGATGGACTGAAAAAAATTTATGCTTGATAATTAATTCCAAATTTATGAACATTAAATTGAAAACTAAAGGAAATATCATGCTAGCCGCTCTTTAGTAAACAGATATGCAACTACATAATTAGAATTGAACATGCTGAAACGGATACTTTTATCATTGAGCTTAACAGGTGTTTTTTTTTAAATATTAATTTATTCATAGGCTGTTGCAATTTTATGTGAATTTTCGCGAATTCTCCCTATTATGGACCATATTTGACAAGAGAAGTATGAAAATTTATTTACCTACCGAGTTTTTTATTTTATATGAGCTCGCTTTTCTTTGTGGACGAAGAAAATAAAAAATAAATAAGTTGATATATGAATCATCAAGATTTAAACATCAGCTCATATTATTCAACACAAGTAATCTTATTCAACTAATTTAACTAAAAACGAAAGAAAAATTTAATTTTGATAGTAATATATGGAATCCTAAATAAATAATCAACTGACACATATATGTCGAAAATGCTAGCTTTTCGAAGCTTAGAAAAGATTAGTTAAACATGCAAACTCTACCTCGCTTAAGAATTCTATTTATATGAATAGCGTATAATTACATTCCAATGCACATCTGACTGTTTTAATTGTAACAAAAAATTTAAAACTGAACAAATTTAGTTTGCATAAAGCCACACTGTTGGGAAAAAAACTATGTTCAGAGGAAGTTAAATTGAAGATTAAGATCCTATCACGGCTGGCAAAATGGGAAATTTTCTCGATTTACCAGTCTTCCTAAGGAGAAGATGCTTAATTTATGAAATTAAACATCTTCTGTGAAAATAAACATAAATACTGTCACGGAGGATGAGTTTTATCATTATGCGTATCTTTAGAATTGGATAAATTACTTAAAAGATGAGACGTTCGAAAAACAAACAATGTCAAATAAAAACTGGTGTTAAAATAATATTATAAAATTTTTATTACAAAATGCTAATCCCTTGATAAATATATTTTATCGTCAAAATTTTCTTTGTTTAATATTTATACACAATTTATAAAAATATGTTTATTTTTTCGGAAAAAAGTATTGACATTTCAATCGGAAACAATAATGAATGTGAAGCATTTATGGGAAATGACAAGGTGAGCAAACAGTGGCGAAACCATCTTGCAATTAAGAGAAACAAATTAAATTTGTACTTTAAACTGCTTTCAATCAATACAGACAAATAATAATGTAAATACAAGAAATTATTCAAAATGACAAATGGTTTTACATTTAAAACAATTAAAATAGATTGACTAATTAAGTTCACAATTTAGGAATTCTGAAAAAAATTTCAACAATTGCTTCGGAATAAGAAAATCCAATAATCATTTTACACCTAATTTAAGTAAAAAAAAATTCAAACAAATGTTTTCAACTAAGTATAAATATATATTTACCGTAACTCCAAATAAAAATTTATATGAATATATTTCTATATCAATACAATTCACACAGTTCATAGACATATATAAGTCTGATAAGTTTGAAAATTCCTTCAAATAATCGAACCGTAGATACTTTACATGTCCAACATATATAAAAAATGCTGCATTATAACTATACAAATAAAGCCTATAGTCAAATGTTTGTTTCATATTTTTGTAAGTAGAATTTTGCTATAAAAATATGCCTGATGTACTTAATATCACCTCAGAAAACAATTTTTATTTTGGCATATGTTTCAGAAGAAAATAAGATATAGAATTAAAGCTCAAATAATTGAAGCTTTACTCGGAACCATTTATAATATGAGTAAGGATAAATCAAACGTTAAGATTCGATTAATCTTTTTATACCTTAATTACAATCGTAATAGGAGAATTAATGTCGCAGCAGAAAAAATCGATAAGAATTGTCTTGTTTTTCTTCATATATTTTTTTATGCTTTTTCACCATTAGTATTGTATGATATATCTTATTTTTCAAAACACGTCAATCAAATGATTCGAGCGAAATCAAGATAAAAAAAAAATCAACTAAGATCAACTTTTGAAATATAAAAAAAAAATGTTCATGCTTCTAAAAAAATATGTATGGAATTTAATTTTTAATGAAGAAGTTAAAAATCTAAGTTAATAGGAAGTTAAATATAAACGTTTTCACACTGCGGTGTTAGTGTAAGAAAATGAAAGATTAAAATTATTTAAAACCAGTTTCTCTGAAGACGAAGCTTTAAAGTGATTCCAAGAAAATTTTCAGCTTTATTGAAGTCCCACTAGGCAAAAAAAATATTTTTCGATGATTTTAATTCATCTTTTGCTCTCCTCGGCCTTTTCGTAAAGTTCCTTTAAATCTTTACAATCGCATTCTGTTTAATCACAGTTTAAATTTTTTTTTCTGAATGAACATAATATGCAGGATAAATAATTATTTATGAAGATAGATATTGGATGTGCTCCACGGTATGGAGCTTTTGGAGCTCGATCCAAATTTCTTCAACTTTTGAGAAGCTTATCGAAAACGTTCAACCGTTGTTAGCTGCTTAATGCAGTGACGTTAGTATTTTTTTAAAAAATAATTATTTATCAAGATTTCAAATAATTCTGTTCAAAAATAAAAATACAATAAAAAAGTTTCTTAAAAATTATAAAATGTAAATTAAGATCTTTACAAACTTAGGCAACATTCCTGCTGAATGGGGCTGACCATCCTACTTTAAATTCAATAATCAGATTCTCAATTTCTAAATGTACATTTTATATGAATTTTGATTGTCTGCTTGGTAGGACGTTGGGCTTGTGTTCGTGAGAACGTGAATTCGCATCTCGCCGGCTAAGAATCCCCGTGTATTCAATGGTAACTAGTGAATGTTAAATCTGGCGTTGTCCTAAAGTCCTCCAAGTTCCCAAAGCAAATAAATATCAATGGGGGTACTGAAATGGAGATGGATCATTCTCTGATTCAGGTCAAAATTACGATCTGTAGATGAATGAATATGGATGTGTGAATATCACTTCTGACAGAGATTAAATCAAAATTGATCTTTATTTTTTAAAAGCTTACGGAGCATTAAACAACAATAAATCCTCCCACTCGATCTATAGCCAATGATGTCGGGAATAAATGTATCTATCAGACTTGGTGTAAGATTTTTCAATTATTGATATTTAGATTTAACTACAACCTTAAAAGTTTTTATTAACGCTTGATTGCGTATAAGTGTGACGAAAAGAACTAAGTCCCATTACTTGTAGCAAATTATTTACTTAACTACATAGTACGCAGTTTTAATGCCACACTAAAGTTGCTAATTATTTTCGTTTCAAAATAAACTTATAATTGAAACTGTGCTTAATCATTTTATCATAATTACACTCAATAACTTTATGGCATACTCAAAATAGTTTAAAGTTAACTTCCATGCAAAAAATATTTCAGAAATAAGAAAACCTTTCTAAATTATAAGTAAAGTGTATAGCATTTTTCTTGCAATGAAATAAAGCATAATCAATCCTGTTGAAAATATATACTGTCATTTTTCACAGATTATGAAGTATTCATGTCTGTATGGAGTCTCAGGAAGTATCTGCGTCTTTAGGAAACCTCATGAAGTAGCTATATCTTTAGGGAATCTCATGAAGTATCTGCGTCTTCAGGAAATATTATAAATTACTGAAGTCTTTTGAGGAATCGCATCAAGTACCTATAGGGAATCTCCTGAAGTACTTATGAAATTTCTTTGTCTTTAGGTAATCTCAAGAAATGTCTACGTCTTCAGGAAATCTCATGAAGCCTTTAGAAAAGCTCGTAAAGTACCTAGTCTTTAGGAAATCTCATAACGTACCCTGTATTTTCAAGAATTGCATGAATTATCTATGGGAAATCGTATGAAGTATCGATGGGGAATCTGCTGGAGTATCAATGTCTTTTGAAAATATCATAAAGTACCTAGTCTTTAATAAATCTCATAAAGTGCCTTTTCATTTTGGAATTCGCTTGGAGTATCTATGTGCTCAGGAAATCTCAAGAAGTATCTGTGTCTATGAAGAATCTCATGAAGTACCTAGTCTTTAGGAAATCTCATGAAAAATCAACGTCCTTAGGAAATCTCATAAAGTACTTAGTCTTTTCAGGATTTGCATGAAGTTTCTATGGAGAATCTTATGAAATATCAATGTTTTCAGAATATCTCATGAAATATCTCTGTCTTTGGAAAGTCTCATGACGTATCTGTGGCGTTTGGAATCTCATGAAACACCTGTACAGATGTCTCTCCTGACTTATTCTTCTTTTTTGAAGTGGCAGTACTGAAGCAACAGTTTATAGTAAATCACCCTCAGATGGCGAAACTAGCAATCCAGTGTCAGAAATTAAAACTACATTAATGTACCACTCCCTAAAAAGTACTTCAGAGATCTTACTCAATGTACCCACCAAAAATTTCATTAGAAATTTAAAATAAATTGAATCGTCTAAATAGGAATTTTTTAAGTCAGTTTTAAAGGAATATAGCTAAAAAATTGTGACAGTAAACTTCAAAATCAGATCGTATTTAATTTTGATTTTTCGTTATAAATAAGGTATAATATTTAAAAAGGTAATATTTAGGTTTAGGGTATAATATTTAAAATTTGGTATATATATCCATGCATTGAAATTTATTCAAACTATTCTTATAAAAATTGCACATGTTTCAAAATGCCATTATTTGAATTTTCTTCTGACCTAAAGTTGATTTTTACGTGACATACTTTGAAGACTAGGGTTTAAAGTTATATATTTCCAGCATTCCTTTTCTATGCATATAAAGTAAGAATATTTATATTTTTGCTTTAGTTGCTGATTCTAAAAATTTCGAGCTAAGCATGTCTTATGAAACTTTTCAATTCTATTTTAGGATATTTTTATAGAAGGAATTTAAAAATTGCTTTAAAAATCAACAACAAATTTTTATTGAACAAGAACTTCAACTTGTAAGCATTTATCAACTACTTAAAACAAAATCAATTTGCTATTTTTCATATTTTAAAAATATATTGTCACTTTTTCTTCAATTCTCGCAACTTTAGTTTGAAAACATACTTTTGAACTTTCAATAGATACTCTCGGGTCAGAATGATCTCCGAGTTTATTCTACAATTGGGTATACAATTTTATTAGTATTGAGTAGATAGTCATTAATAAAATGAACAGGGATTTTTAAAATTGCTTAAATGTTCAACAGTTTTTTTAGCTGTTCAGGATATTAAAATATAATAAATTATAACTTGTTTAAAAAGTTAACAATACATTCCCATGACAAAAAAGCTTCTCTACTTCACGATACTAAAATATAATAAAAACTTGTATAAAAAGTTAACAATAAATTCCCATGACACAAAAGCTTCTATTTGTGTTCCTCTGTTATCTATCAAAAAATTTATAAATATGTAACTTTTTCTTAAGTTTTTGCCACTGAAGTTTGGTGATACGCTTTTTGAAACTTAGCAGATATCCATGGGTCAAAATCACCAGACTAAACAATACAATTTCTGGTACTTGAGTAAAATCACCTTGACCATTTTCGATAAAAACGAAAAATGTTTGCTAACTAACATAATTTTTAGTCAAGGATGGGAAAATATATTCTTTTAAGATTATGTGGTTACTCTTTTGTATGTGGTTACTCTTTTAAGGTATTCGTTCAACGTTTTTCAAGGAAATATATACTTTTTATTCCTAAAATACAATGAATTTTAAGTACTTAACTATGTATGCAAATGAATTTTGCTAATTGTTTTTAATTATATTAATTATTTAATTTCCACATTTTTTGAATATTTTTTGGTTTTAATTCTCGTTAAATATGCACTCGTTACAATATGCAATGATTTGGTGTCTGTTAGAGTTTGAGCAGACTTTCCTGCTTGACATTATTCTGCGTAAGTATCCAATGGAGTATACAATCGAGTGGGAGCTGTTAAAGAATGAAATGAGCAGCGATTTTGGAAATGTGTTATTTTTCAATAAAAACAGATGAAAAAGGAACTTAAAGCCTGTTAACCAGATTTTTGTTTTTATAATGTTTAGTTCTCACTTAAAAATCAACTTTTGAACCACGGTTTCCTTTTGGCAAAGGATACTACAAAAATTTTCAAGTTATCTTATAATTTCATATCTTTTATTTATTGGCTTTTTAAGTTAAAGTATGTACATTGTGATTCACAAACTAACTTTCAAACACGGAAAAAAACAATATGGAATCTAACAAATCACTACTGAATAAAATAGGACAAAAGAGATCAAAACCAGATTGATAGCTAGAGAAAGGATTTGGAAAGTTATTTTTCTTAAGACTTAAAAGCTTCGTTCGAAATCAGACTTTTTTTCTTCCTTTATGCGAGATTCCTCATAAGTGATTCGACAGATTACTATAGTGTTTTGGTAGATTTCTATAACGACAGATTTCTATAGTGTACAATTTTTTAGCTTATTTTTAAAAAAAGGTTCTAAAATATATTTAAGGGAGGTGAATGCGAAACGTTCTAAAATAAAATAACAATAAAGAAAATCAACCTTAGTTATCATCAGAAATATTAAATAATGATAAACATAAATAAAATGTTAAATTTTGTGTCGTAAATGACATTACCTTTCAATACTCCGTTTTTATCTTATAAATTTGAAATTAAACATTAAGATGTTAGATTAAGCTTAAGAAAGAAATTGAGTTATCTGAATCTGATATGATATTAAAAATGATCAGCAAACTTATATTTTGCTACACCTCCGGTAGCAAATTTTGCTAAGCACACTGTTCAAAAATTCGCATTTTCTTATGAATCTAACGGAACCACTCACATAAAATCAGTATTTGAGCTTAATGCAAATAAAACGAAATTCGCATATGCAAAATTAATAATTTACCTGACAAAGTTTATATTATTAAAATTTTATATCGCATTAATAAGAATTTTATACAATAACACTTTGAAAAGCCGTGGTGGCTTAGGGAATAGAGCATCCACCTTCCGATGAGGTGAACAGAATTTAAAGCATAACGATGGCTGGTGGATATGAATTCCGCACCCGGCTCGCGCCGACCAAAGTGCTCACGAAAAATATCCTTAGTGGTAAACGGATCGTTGGTTAGAGTTCCTTTGCTGTCAGGCTAATCGTGGATGGTATTCGTTGCTTTCCTCTCAATGTAACGCAAATGCGGGTAAGTTACATCAAAAAGTCATTCACGAAGGCAAATCTCACCCAATACTTCATCCAGGAGTTCCCTTGTCTTCTGAATTGGATTCAAAATTACAAGGTTGCGGAGTTGAACTTCAGTAGTCATAAACCCGAAATTGGGTCCGTCTTCTCAGCGAAAATTATTTAAATAAATAACACTTTGTAAAAGATGGAAAAAAATCGCAATTCAGCTTAATCTGAAATATAAAAAAAACTTTCCGAAAATTATTTTTAAAAAAAAAATTTTTCAGTTCATTAAAAAAAAATATTTCAATTTTTTTTAATAACGGTTCTCTATGACAAAATATCTGTCTAATAGCTTTTAGTTTAAAATAAAAATACATTTTACGCAAAATAGCAGAGTATGCTAATGGAAAAATTCATATTCGCAGTTTATACAGCAATCTATTTTTTTGTGTTAGATTTCAAAAGGAAAAAAAAATTCACTAATCTTTTTTGAAAGAGGGTAGACAAATCTTTTTATTTTTTATTTTCCCTTAGTTTTTTTAAAAGCAACTTTTTAGCCGTTTCGCTCCCTTCTTTTAAATCTAAGATAAAAAATAATCTGTAGATTCTTTAGTAATCCGCAGCGCCCCCTGCCGTGTCAGGTTTCTTCTACCAGCATCTAAAAATTTCAAAAATCTATAATAAAATTTCAAAAATCTATATCATTCCATAAAATATCTCTATAGAATACTTATTTATCCGATTTCTTTCCTTTTTTAAATAAAATTGTAACATTATCAAATGCGATACCTTAAATTTCAAAGCTTTTTCCTTTTTACTTCACTTTATCTAGATTATAAAATACCATCATCAGATTAACCTAGTCGTCTGAAATTAATTATAAATTAACTCTCAAAATAAGTTTTTTATTTCGAGAACTAAGACTGAGTTCCAATAAATAGCTTTTTTTCACATAAATAAAAATAAATAGTGCAGGAAATGCTTTGTTTATATAAAATGCCTAATAAAGATAATTGGAAAACAGACAATTATTAAAATAATTGGAAATTAGAATTGCATGTCTAAACATTTTTTGAAATGCGTATTTATAATTTTCATTCTAAAAATTTAATTTTATGCATTGTTTTCATAAATTTCTTTAAAAAGAATACTGATAATCTATTTTCTTTCTTTCATAATTAACAAGTATTTCTATTAATTGATTCTTTATAAATCATTAAAATGTTTTGTTGTTTGCATTAAGAGATGATTAAAAAAACAAAGAAAAATCATTAGCGCAAAATTAATTAACGAAATGGAAACTTTAATGGAATATCCTAAAATAATTAAATATGCTAATTATCAATTAAGTTTAGCAGAATTTTATATTTTTAATGTTTTTAAAATGTATGCGCTTTTCAGGAAGCGAACATTCTATAAATAATAAATAAACAAGTTAATTTTAAACAATTGTTTAAGAACTTAAAAACAACAATTTAAAAAAAAATCTATAAATTTTAATTCCATCTTTTATGTTACAGAAAGAATTATTTCAAATTATCTTGCATTTAAACAAAGGAAGAAAATATCGATGGCATTGAGCCGAAATATTTTTAAAAATATATATTTTAATATAATCATATCTCATATCTTTGAAAATCATATCGCAATTTATGTTCGAATTTCATTACACGATTCTTAGGTCAAAGGAGGGTACGCTATGTTACATTAAAACGGTACGCAAGCTACAGTACGTGAGAGGTACTTTGGGAAGAACAAATCAAATGGTTTTCAAAATTGAACTACCCTTTTTCACCACAAAATGCCAAAAAAAATTAAAATTTTGTGAAGTTTTTCCATTTTTTTTAATGGGCATTGGAAAACGTTTGCATCATTGTTTCTGCCATTTGATGAAATCTAAATTCAGATTTTTAAACTTTTTCTATAAAAACTTTATAGCTCCCTTTTTTCATGAACTTATATTTAATTTTTATTTCTTTTATTTATGTAAATTTATTTTAGTTATTTTTTTCTCAAATTTTAATTGAGATTAAAAATTACGTCGAAGATATTGCAGAAGACCTGAATTTATTTTTCTGCATGTAGAAGGAGCTTACTTTTTTTTAATCTTAAAAAAATGTTGCCTAAATTCAAACAAAACTAAATTAAAAAAAATCACAAAAATACATTTTATTAAATTTAAAAGAAAAAAAAATTTTCAAATCTATTTATAAAATTGTCGCAGGAGTAAAGAGGAAAAAACTTTGGCAATCCATTGAAAAGTGAAGAAAACATCATAACTTGAAATTATTTAACTTAATTTCATTTAAACAAAAATATTATTTAAAAAAATTCTTTTTTTTTTATTTGTAGGTGTTTCAAAATGTAATTGTAGAAAGAAAGTGTAGATACACCGGATATCGGGAAAATCTTGAAGAGGATTCTAATCCTGTCAATTTAAAAAATAAATAAATAGATTTTTAAGAGGCATTTCAGCATAATTTATACTACATTGAAATACCAAACTAAAAAAAACATCAGGCGAATTAAAAACTGATCGCAGGTTTTTCATTAAGAATGATTGGAGTTAAATTTAACCAGATTCCCTCAACATTGATTCCCAAAAGTTATTCAAAAGTAAAGATACGTAAGTTTTTGATAAAGAATGTCTGGAGTTAAATTTAACCAGATTCCCTCAAAGTTATTCCCAAAGTTATTCCAAATATTCCCCAAAATTTATTCAAAAGTAAAGAATCGTAAGTTTTTGATTAGAATGATTGGAGTTAAATTTAACCAGATTCTCTCAACATTGGTTCCCAAAAGCTATTCAAAAGTAAAGATTCGTAAGTTTTTGATAAAGAATGTCTGGAGTTAAATTTAACCAGATTCCCTCAACATTGGTTCCTAAAAGTTGTTCTGTGGCTTGGTATGGTTACACTGGTTCCGAGAGTTAGAAAACCAACCTCGTTTTAAACAATAATACATTTTGAAACCTGTAATTATACTTATATTGAAAATCCATTGTTTGATTATTTTTAACGAAATATTTTAAGTAAAATACCAAAATAAACGATTTCAAAATTTAAACATATATTTATTTTTAAAAAATTGCATTGAAAACTTACAAAAAAAACTATATGTATTTTCTAAAACGGCATAAGAGTTTCAAGTCGAGCTTATCAGTTCGCAATTTTCTCGATGAGCTTTTCAATACTAATTTTCTGGATAATCACTGTCAACATTTATTACACTTCACTTGCATCTCAACGAAAACAAAAACTCAACTTTGTTTTCATATTTGGCGGAGATAAAAAATTATAAGCTACATAAGTTTTCGTTCACTACAGAGCATAGTGAGCCCCTCTAACATAAAATCTGACTGGAAGACTATTATTGAGAAATTGATGAAAACTTTTATTCTTCAGAATACGATATCTTCAAAAGTAGCAGTCTTTCTTCAGTTAATTTTTTAGTGCTAAAACTCGGGTCTCAACTAAAGAAGGTTTTTTTCTTATTTTTTAACCCATTTCTAAGGCTTTACATTATTAGATTAAGGAAAATATGTTTCAGGATCTAATTAAAATAAAGATTAACTGCTTTCAGCATCATCTGCCATGGCGTCTTTAGTCAACGCCAACTCATGATATTTAAAATATACTACAGTTTTCCATTCTATATTCATCAAGGAAAATACCTGAAAAAACTTATTACCTCAGTACCTATCATGTTCTAAACAATAAAAGACTAAACCCTAATGAACAAATTTTGTAATAAATTTCTAATAGTTCGAACATATAATATATATTCTCATTTTTTGGATACCATGATATATCGTCAGTTAGATCCACCGTATCTGCAAGCTTATATACACTAAACGTGGAGAGTGTAGCTTCAGAATTGTTTAAGGTACATATATACAAATACACATACAAATACATACACAAACACTCTACTCTATTTTTATAGATAGACAGTGAAAAAAACTAAATATTAAAGGAAATTTTCTATGAGGAACTAATGTCAATTTATATTAAATTAGTAGACAATTTAAATTTTACCCACTTAATTATAAAACATTACAATTCAACAGTCATTAACAGTGATAACAAATCTTTTCTTTACGAAATGCACCAAGGCTTAAGAATTAATGTTTCAGTTAATTGTATATCAATCAAATGTTATTTAAGGTAATGTTTTTGGTGATTATGAAATGGTGACAATCAGAATAAAACATTTTAAGAAAAGAAGAGAAATAAAATCTCAAAGCAGACGAAACTTAGTTACGAAATAATACTAATTTCTTCAAGATAATTTTCAGTAAGCTTAAAATTAAAGCTTTCGAAATAAACATATTTCGAAATAAACAATAATTACTTTTAATATTTTCAAATTTAAACATTTCTTACATTAAATACGGATGAATCATAAGTGAAACCGAGAAAATAAATTGAAACTGGTTAAAACTAAAACCGTTTAATATGTAGGAAGCTCGATACTAAACAAAAGACGTACAGATTTAAGTTTGACCGGATTAAATAATTTTATTTTCTAATATTTAAATACATTTTCTGTTTTGCTCAGATTACCCTCAACAATAATTTGTCCGAATTTGTTGCAGCAAATATTTCAAATATTTCTTTAGTAAAATATAAATCATTGAATAATTTTTTTCGTCACAAAAATAACATTACAGCATATAACATGACAAATTCTAATTTTCCAAAACAATACAACAAAATAATTAAAAATTAATTTGATTTATTGTATGTTTATGAACAGAAACCTTCGAAAGTTCAGTATTTCTAAGATCCAAGATCAGCTGTTCGGAGCCAGCTAATTATGAAACTATTAAATAGAATATCAGATTTCTGCTTTTATGAGATTACTCAGAGAAAAATATTCTTTACAATTTACTAATTCAATATTATTTTAAAATACGTAAAATAAACTTATTGAACATCACAATTTACTTAAAAAATAATTACTAAACTGTTTGACATAAATTGCGACTTGATTTGTAAAATATTATTTTAAAAATGTCTTAAAATGTATGATAAATGTAAAGTATAACTCATCTAATTTTGTAATTTTGGAAAAATTAGCAGCATACAAAAATAGTATAATTACTTTAAATGTTTCAAAAGAAGTTTTTCTGAAAATTTAAAAAAAAAAAACAAGATTTGCAAAATGAAAAAAATATTATGAAAAATTTTAATTGTTTTTTCTATCGATTTCTTAATTTCTTACCTTTTGAAAATTCTCCAAATGCTATTAGAGATAATATCACAAACAAAATCAGTTCCACAGACCTGTTGCTATAGTCATTCCAGCCAACCATGGCTCTAAAATTAATTGAACGGCGAAAAAAAAAGAGCAGAAAAAAATAGATTCACAGTGAGAAACGAACCACAAAGACACAAATTAACACGTGTATCGAGAGAGAGCAAGCATATTTCGGTCTGCGAAAAAGCAGACGATCACAAACGGGACAGTTCAGCGATGGCAAAACGCGGCAACTGATGACGGTTCCTCCCGAAACTCTTACGATTCCAACAGTATCGATTCTTTCTGCTATATCGTTACACAGGAGGAGGGCGCCAGTGGGTAAAGATACGGCTATATTAGAATACACTTTTTTGTTCTATTCTGTTCCTTCTATTCTTTTTTTTCAATCCCGCAATTCTTTCTTCTTTCTGAAGAACATTTTTTTTTCCTTATAGAAGAAACACGCATATCTTAATTGGTCTGTTTTTTGTTCTAAGTGCAGACGATATTTGAGATGTTTGCAAAGAAAAATAGACTGCTTGTTCTGAGTATGGAATATGTGTGAAATAAATATGGTATTAAAAGGATTATGCAAAGTTGCTTTAAATAAGAAATGAATAGATGTTTTGTTCTGATGTATATTGATTCTAAAACAATAGTACACATGAACGTTCCCTACTCTTTCCCGGATTAAGGATGCAATTCAATGATGAAGCATTTCTAAAGAGCTGGAGACAAAAAACTGACTAACGGAACAGAAAAATTTAGAATGGAAAATCTTATCATAAATTGGAAATTTTTAGAAGGAGTATATGCTAAATAATAGTTCATTAAAGATGGAGAAAATCAACTTTAAAATATCAAGTAACATCATGTATCTATTTTTTTTTAAAAAAAAGATGGTTTGTTGCATTTTGAATCTTCTTATTCCCCAAAAACAATTTCTTAACTCGGCAATAATTTTTTTTTTAAATGTCATTCCAAGAAGAATTTTCATCTTTAAATTTTCCCTTTGTTGTATCTGGCATACATTTTTGTAAAGAAACTTTTATAATAAATGGATGGAAAAAGTGTTACTGAGAGAATCTAATTATTGAAAGAGCTTAAAAATGAGAAAAGAGGACATTTTATTTTAATTGAGACATTTTATTTGGCTTAAGAAAATCTGCTTTGGAATGTTTAGAAACAACAGATATCTATCTCATATATCCATTTTTTATGCTTTTCAAGCTTTATTTCCTGAAAATATGTTCTGTAACAAAACTGAACTCGAAAATTTGAGATTTTTTTTAAAAGTTTCAATAAACATGTTGTTCTACTAAGGACTTACGTTCGCATTCACTCTTTGTTGGATTAGACATACGATTATGAGAAAGATAATTTTATGATAAAAAATAAATAAGAAAAACTTTATGAAAGAGCTAATCATTAAATGAACAATGGGACATTTTATTTAACATTGAAAAATCAGTGTCAGATATTTTAACAAACATTTTATAAAATAGTGTTTTTTAACACTTTAAACTGTCTTATGGGTCATAAAATTGGATTAATTAAAATGGTAATATACAAATGATATAATATGGTAATATATCAAATTGAGGAGTGGTTCTAAACTTAGAGGAAAAACATGAGCTACTTTTTGTCATGTTTTTCTACTAAAGTCTTGCTCAACACTCATCATCTCACTCTCTTTCCGGTATTAAGTAAAAAGTTTTGTTGTAAGTTTTTTAACAGAAAATAAATAAGAAATGCAATGGAAAAAAGTAAGGATTAAATAAAACGTTTTAGGAAAGAAAAAGTGAAAAGTGTTACTTTATTTAACTTAAAAAATCAGGTTCTGAATATATAGTGAAATCAAAAAACAAATTTATAAAACATGTTTATTAATTTTAAATTTTCTTATTTAAAAACTAGGTTAAAATAATATCTCGATACAAAGGCCTATACCATATTTATAAGCCCGTCAATTTGAGTTCTTCGGTTTTATTAATTTCATAGCATGTGTTCTTGTTAAAAACTAACTTTTACTTATACCCTAATACTACGCCTGACACAAACAGCAAATATTCAATTATTTAACATCATTAAATAGAATGTTAAGAACTCATCTCTCATACTCTGAAAGTTTTCAATAGGTGATGAAGTTACTAATATCTCCTAAAGTAGTATTCTAAAAATCAACTCGCCGTAAATTAACATGTTTGTGGAAGTTTAATGCATAATAGCCTTCACCTCTACTAGAATTAGGAATCTTGACTTGTATTTTAATAATTTCTGATTTTTATAATTCAATTTTATATTTTACATTCGTTTACATAAAAATAAATGTTTGTTTACATGTTATGCATACAAATCTCATGTTTTTAGTCACCTCGAGCAAAATTCCACGCAATTGCAATACGGAACGAGTTACTATGTTTTCTTGAATGAGTTTTATCTATCTATGCATTTGTGAGCCCACAGTGGAAGTGG
This sequence comes from Parasteatoda tepidariorum, assembly GCF_043381705.1. Lineage (NCBI taxonomy): Eukaryota > Metazoa > Arthropoda > Arachnida > Araneae > Theridiidae > Parasteatoda > Parasteatoda tepidariorum. Next base: position 16,749,969 of record NC_092213.1, read on the forward strand.
TCAACCTTGAAGACTTCATAAAGCAGTCATTGAACAGCTGACCCAATTCAGGGTTTACGACTACTAATGTTCAACTTCGTAGCCTTGTAGTTTTTAACCTTATCCAAAAAACAAGGGAACTCCTGGATCAAGTATTGGGAGAAATTTGCCTTCGTGGAGGACTTCAGGGAACTAACCAGCATTTGCGTTACATGGAGATAAAAAATACTAAATCATCCCATGGTTAGCCTGACAGAAAAGGAACTGTAATCCATAATCCGTCTGCCACTGAGGATATTACGTCAGCTCTGTGGTTGGTGCGAGCCGGTATCGGAATCCATATAGACCAGCCATCGCTGGGTTTCGAACCCAGTTCACATCATTAGGAGGCGAGCGCTCTGTAGCCTGAGCCACCACGGCTCATAAATCAGTCATTAATATAATTAGTGCGAGAAAAATTTCGAATATTTTTAAAAAAAAGGACAAAAAATATTAATGCTATTCTGCTTCGGAAAAGTTTGGCATTTTTTTTACGTGGTGAAAAATAGGTTTAACCCAGATAATAATAAATCAATGATGGAAGTCTTGCTCTATGATTAGAATCGAAATAAGTTACAAATTAGATGTTTTGATGTAAAAATCACCCTCAGTTGAGCGTATTTTATATATATATATATATATTGTGCTTCTCACGCTATTATATTGCTTTGGCTATATTGATGCAATATTAGAAAGCACTCCTTTTTGTGGATATAATCGTGGGAGCTAATGAAAAGATTATATCTTTCATTTTCTGGATTTTTAAAATTTTTGTCCTTTTTTTCCGGATTTTTTTATTTTTATTTTTATTATCATTTTTCTTTTTTTCCTCTTTTTTCATTGTTCTGTAATCTTTTCCTTGTTTTCTCTACATTTTTAACTTATTTGATGAGTTCTATTTACTTGCAGCTTATGCGCAATAAATAAAATTTATNCAAATGTGAAACTTTGGTATTTTTTAAATTTTTATAATATTTTGACTTTTTTTGCACTTTAGTAGAGTTTGCAATATTTTGTTTCAAGTTTTTTGTTTTGTTTGCATTTTTAAGTTATTTTTCAGGTATTTTTTTATTTTTGTGGTAGTTATGAGTGTTTTCGTGGTCGATTCTGATATTTTCTTGTAAATTTGGGTATTTTTATACTAGTTATGGGTTAGGTAAGTTAACTCTAGTATGGTTATTTAACTCTTACTTGTTAGTTAATCCTTTTGAAAAAATTAACTTGGTAATTCTTAATTAATTCTAATGAGTTAACTCAAAGGAATCGCTAGTGACTTCACACAAGGACTATCAATGTAAAATCAATAAACAAATTATGCACTCTAAAAACAAATATATTTTTTAAAGTCGGGAAACTTGTTCCTACCAGCAAAACACTTAAAGTGCTTTTTTAAAAGACGTTTGCTAGTCCAAGTGTTTTTGCTGAAGATAATTTGAGTAAGTGAAAAAGTGAGTTCAATATATGGCTCACCTTTGGAACCTGTGGAAAACCTTAGGCGCATAAGCTACAATTTTGAAATTGTACTACAAAATAAATGAAATTTTATTTTACAATTAAAAGTATACGTGGTATATATTAGAGATAGATGTAAGAGGTTACAGAAAAAAATTCAGCCACACAGACTTAATCAGAAAATTAGGAAAAATCCTCAAAGCACCTTAAGTTTCGATTTAGTAAGTTGTTTCACTTTAATAAGTTATTAAATATGTCGAAATATATTTTGTTTTCTATTAGTATGTGCGCTTTCCTTTCATCCAGTTAATCAATTTTTTTAAATGATATTTTCTCTTGAATATTCTCGCGCCACCCCACTAGTGTGCTCGCGCCACCCTAGGGGGGCGCGCCCCACAGGTTGAGAATCGCTGACTTAATATGTTTTTGAAAGTTTAATGCATTGACCTTCATCTGCACTAGAGTTACCAATTTAAACTTATATTTAAATCATATCTGATTTTTATAATTTATTTTCAAATTTCAACATTCGTTTACATAAAAATAAATGTTTTTTCACATGCTATGAATGCAAATCTCACGTTTATACCTATCTTGAGCAACATTCAATGTCATTGTAACACGGAACGAGTTACTATGTTTTCTTGAACGAATTTTATCTATGATGTATGCATTTGTGAGGCTAGGGTAGAAATGGTGGAAATATTAGCTACTTTGAAAACTTCATAAATCAGTAATTTTATAACCGTTTTGAACAGCAGACCCAATTTAGGGCTTACGACTACCAATGTTTAACACGGAAGCCTTGTTATTTTGAACAGAAGTTAAGGGAACTCTTGGTTCAAATATTGGGAGTAATTTGCCTTCGTGGAGGATGTTTTGAAGGAATTAACCAGCATTTGCATGACATGGAGAGTAAAAACACTAAGGCATTCCATGCTTAGCCTGACAGCAAGGGGACTGTAATCCATGGTCCGTTTACCACTGAGGAGATTACGTCAGCACTGTGGTTGGTGACAGTCTGCTGCGAAATTCGTATCAACCAACCATCGCAGGCATTCGAACCCGTTTCCTTATTGGGAGGTAAGCGATTTATCCCTTGAGCCACCTCCTCATAAGGTGGCCACGGCCCAATAATCAGCCATTAATATAATTAGTGCAAAAACTTTTTCGAATATTCAAAGAAAAAAGAAAAAAAATATTAGTGCTATTCTGCTTTAGAAAAGTTATGCCTTTTTTTGAATAGTAAAAAAAGGGTTTAACCCAGATAATAATAATATAATCAATGATGGAAGTTTTGTTCCATGATTAGAATCGAAATAAATTCCTAATTAGATGTTTTGATATTAAAATCACTTTCAGTTGAGCTTACTTTATATATATTACCTTGTGTTTACAAAAGTAAAGCATTTGTAGGAAGATAAAAACTTCGAGATAAAACCTTACTACCTGCTTAGATCAAAATTTTTGGTAATTAGATATCTTTCATTATATCATAGGAAGTATGTATAAACTTTCATTCATTTCAATGTTTACACATTTATCATTACCTAGTTAAACAATTATACGTAAATACGCACAGTGCACATTCGCACATTCAGCAAATTACACAAATCTCTGTTTTTTTTTTATTGTTAGCAAGTTTTTTTACATTTTGAATGCCATTTTTCCACTAGTCAATAGCTGACTTTCAGTTCAATAAAGCATTATTTAACTTAATTTTTCTGCTCGAAAATGGCAACGTTGATTTTTATATAAACAGTCCAAACAAATTCAATCTTACCAGTTTTAAAGAAAAAATGAACTTTTTTATTCTTTACATCTGGGTAAAAAACTGATTTATAACTGAATTAACAGCTCTACTTGAACTTATACTATATTAGTTGAGAAAAAATAACAATTTAAAGTAATAAATAAATTACAAAAATATTTTAGAGCACTGCAATTAGAGTTAAAAAGCTTTAAATGAGAGTGAATATAATATTAATTTAATTTAATATTGCTTTTCAGAAATTTTGTTTAGTACACCAACATGCTAAAATATTTCTAATCTTACCAAATATTACTTATGCTTATTTAATAAATTTTATCATTCATCAAATAATTTTGTTTGAAATATATATAAGGATACATATACAGTTTGTTGCATTTATATATAATTAATCCTGAGACAAGACTAATTAATTTTAGAAGAAGCCTTATCATTGATTATGTTATATTAATTTTATCTCGACATTTACATTATTTAGCATAAAAATATGATAAAAATCGGATGAATATTGATTAATATAAAGAAATAAAAGAGTTAATTATCAAACGTCAAAAATAATTTGCATGCATTTAAATTAATCTGTATATTTCATCGAATCGATTAGAATGTTTATTAAATTTATCTCAGCAAAAGGCATTTCATGTTTCATCAGCAAAACATCCAAATTAATCAACATATTTGATAAGGGAACCTGTTTTCACTCGCGTTACATAATCTAAACTAATGTTATACGAGAATTCTAATGTAAACCTCTATTCTGTTCAGCGACTCTAGTGATTATTTGATAGTTGATAACTTCATATTTGAAACCGTGGATGGTTTTACATGTCTAGGCTCAATTATTAATACTTGAACTACAAGTTAAGAAGAAATTAATTGTGGATTCCGAAAAGAAATGAATGCTATTTTTCATGTCATTCCATCTTTTAAAGAATTAATTGATCTCGGGAGAAATTAAACTAAAAATTTACATGATCTATCCCGTGGTGACATATGGCTGCTAAACTTGGACTTTGACTCAAAAAGATATATATAATAAAAAAAAATATGGAAAATTACTTACAAAAGCTTATGGCCCATTACAGCTGGCTATTAATTTCTGAAGAATAAGAACGGATGATGAATTCTTATCAAGCATAGCAACTTATCAAGCATAGGAAGCTTTTATCAACCGAATGGTAAAGATCTTGCATTGGAAGCCTATGTGCAATAGGCCAAGAGGCAGGCCGAAGAGAAGGTGGATGGATGATGTCTTGAATGATTTAAAATATAAAGTTATCCAACTTTAAGATCAAGGTCAGGGACAGAGCTGTCTGGAGACACATTTTGCGACAGGCTGGAACCCACCCTGGGCTGTAGGGTCAATAAAAAAAATGCAAATCTCATATAGTGCTTTATTAGATATTCTAGAGCATATGGAACTTCCAAAATGGACTTTTAAACCCCTATAGTTAAAAAAGTTCAATTTAAAATTTTCCTTTTGGTGAGCAATCTTTTTAGATTTGCTGAAAGATTATTTAAACCTAGAATCTCATTGCTTTTCCTTCTTTAAAATGAGTGATTTTTGTAATGTTTCAGATTTCTTTGCATTTCTAAAGCAGGAAACTTGATTTTTTGAAGTTTCGAAAAGTTTATATCTTGATTTTTAAAATTCTTTCTAAAAATAACTAAATAAATTTTTTAAAAAAACAGGAAGTTGCTTACTATAAGGGTCTGTTTTGCTACTTTTAATCAGTTCAATTAGGAAATTAAACAAACTTTAAGTTTTTTTAAAAAATAATTATCCTTTATTTATTGTTGCTTCAAATTGCAGAGAACGAAGATTCGAAACCAAAAATAATACGGGCATAGAGAATTTAAACAATTTGAAATATAGTTTTGTTTTTAATTAAGGAAAATTGAAGTAAAAAAGAATTTATGTTCAGATAACAACTGGCATACCTGGCAAAGAAAAGAAATAGAAACTGTAAGGCTTAAGGATTTTGTAAGTAAAAAAGGATTTTGATAATGGAAGTAAATTTAAATATAGTTTACCTTAAATTAAAGAACATGGCATGGACACGAATTCATGTTCTGGTAAGAATTCATATACCTGACCGAAGAAAAAAAATCGAATCTGAAGAGAATGAGGATATTGATAAGTAAAACTACTCTGAAATAAAGTTTTATTTTACATCAAAAAGCACTGACTTGAATAAAAACGCATGTTCTGGTTTAAAAAAAAAACGCACCTGACAGAGAAAGAGAAATCGAAGCTGAAAAGTATAAAGACATTAAAAATTAAAATGACTCTAAAATAAAGCTTTATTTTAAATCAAAGAACACTGGCATGAATAAAAACACATGTTCTGGTTTAAAAAAACGTACCTGACAGAGAAAGAGAAATCGAAGCTGAAAAGAATAAGGACATAGAAAATTAAAATAACTCTAAAAGAAAGCTTTATTTTAAATCAAAGAACACTGGCATGAATAAAAACGCATGTTCTGGTTTTAAAAAAAAACGCACCTGGCAGAGAAGATAAATCGAGGCTGAAAGTATAAAGGCATTAAAAATTAAAATAACTCTAAAATAAAGCTTTATTTTAAATCAAAGAACACTGGCATAAATAAAAATGCATGTTCTGGTTTTAAAAAAACGCACCTGACAGAGAAAGAGAAATCGAAGCTGAAAAGAATAAGGACATTGAAAATTAAAATAATTCTAAAGGAAAGCTTTATTTTAAATCAAAGAACACTGGCAAGAATAAAAACGCATGTTCAGGTTTAAAAAAACGCACCTGACAGAGAAAGAGAAATCGAAACTGAAAAGAATAAGGACATAGAAAATTAAAATAACTCTAAAATAAAGCTTTATTTTAAATCAAAGAACACAGGCATGAATAAAAATGCATGCTCTGGTTTAAAAAAAACGTACTTGGCAGTGAAAAAGAGATTGAAGCTGAAAAAAAAATTCCGTAGAGATCTGAAGTTTAAATATATAAGTTAAATTTCAATCCAAACTGCAAAAGAATAATTTGTACAGTCTTTAAATGTGCAGTTTTAAAATAACTCAGACTTATTAACATTTTTTTACTTTATTCACATTTTTTTTATTTCCCATTACATTTTTCAAAGTTAACAATAGTTCACAAAACTCCAATTTTAAAGAAGTATTTTTCAAATCTAGAGCCAACACAAAATCAGAAAATATATTCAGATGTTGTAAAAGAATACTTTGAAAAAATATTCCATACAAAATTGTTTTTTTCATCTTCTTTGTCATACCATTGAGAAAACAATATCGACTTAAAGCGGCTGCGATTTTCATTTTTCGTTTTTTTTACGTTTCAAGAGATTTGAACATGCTTCAACGAGTATTTATTTAGTTTTCGAAGTATCCTATCGCAAAATTGTTACATTACTTATGTGGGCAGCCTGGTCTCTCCATATTTACGAGTTTTGAAATATATGATACCAATATACTTAGTTTTTGTTTTTAAAATAAGATTTCTTTAAGTTTTCCTGAAAAGGTGAGAACATATTTCATCAGTGTTGGATAAATGTTTATTGGGGGTAAAAATGTTTGAGATTAAATAAAATAAACTTTCGGTTTATTTTTTTTTAATTGTTACGTCAGTACCAAGATAAGAAAGTACCTTTATTTACGCTAGTTGACTATGTGTTATACTATACAATTTCGTAAAAAAATATTGGTGCAAAAAATAATATTTGTAACAGGATCTTCTATTGATAAGAAGCACCCGAAGTTTTCGAGAAAGTGCGTCTTACTCCGATTTTGGAATGGCCGATTTTTTTTCGTATGCAATATTTAATAATTCAATTAATATTTAATAATTCAATTAAAATTTCTAATAAGGCATTTTTTATTGTGTGCGATTTTTATTGTTTAAGGTAAAACATAATATTTCCAAACAAGAAAAAACAGTTCAAGATAAAACATGGTTCCTTAAACCAACTACGTGTGATACCGTAATTCATATTGGAGACAACTCCTTGGACACTAAGGGACACACCTGGCTCTTTACTCTCTTGGAAACACTCATTTTGAAGTCTTTTCAGTTTGTTAGTTGGTTAAATTTATATACCCATGCTATTAAACGTTATTTTGCATTCAGCTTTAAGATATTAAAAAGTTACTTAATGGCTATTACGAGATGATCTCTCAAAATAACAGAAAGTCATCTGACCGAAAACTCATCTCGTGTGTTCCCGGACAGTAAATATAAACTTACTACTATTGAATATTTTAACATTAGTTCAGTGGCTAAGGCACTGAGTTGCCATTGTGGAAGATTGTGGTTCGATCCACAGTTGAGGTTTGAAGCGCATTCAGCTTTAGATTTACGGGTACCAGCTCATCTTGGAAATAAACATGGGCCACGGCGGTGTGTGTGTGTGGTGCTAAGGCATACAATGCTGACCACAATGTCACAATCATGTCATTGGTCATGGAATAGTGGATTGATAACCTCAGGGACCCCTTGGACATAACGGAGGAGTAAACCTTTTTACTCCAAAAATGTTTAGCTTAAATAAAAACACATACTTTTTTATTTGTGACAGGCATAGTCCACAAGAAAATATATTTGTGCTTACCAGACTTGTTGCGCATACATTGGACCGGGAAAAAGTAAAATATAGTCATTGACCCAAGATACAATATACATACTTTTTTTAAATTTTTTATTTCAACCTAAATAAAATAATATTTTTCTTAGAAATAATTGAATGTTAGTTTTAAATGAACTTTTTTTTGTTTACCTACCACAGATCTTGAAGTAATTATGGTTCGATAAATATGGATTTATTAAGGGAACTCCAAAATAAAACTTAATAACTTTTATTACAAAATAGAAAAGTGCATCATAAGCCTGACACCCTTGTTCGTTGCTGTTCGGAACAAGACTAACCCCTTTCCGGAAGGAGGTTACTCCCGAAAGTCAGGCGATGGCAGCGCCCTCTTTTAACACAAATAATAGACAAAATGATACATTTTCATATTACAGCTTTACTTTCACATATAATATTTCTGTGGTCTGTCAAACAAATTGAAAAAAAATTGCAGGTGGAAAACAAAAGAAAAGTTCTTTACTACATACATGGAAAACTCGAAAAGCTCCGCAATTAAACGGTTAACACCTTTTGCTGAAAATATCAAATACAAAAATTATAACCTATCCACTAGGAAGTGAAAATATTTTTATTTGTTCAAGGCTCAATACTGACTTTTATTTATTTTGTTTTATTTTTTATAGCTACTTTAAAATGTCTGCCTCTACTCACTTCCATCTGCCAACCCCAACAATTGCTTCGCTTTTTTTCCCTTGATGAATATTATATTAAATTGAGGATGAGATTAAAGTGTAATCATTCTATTTTACTTATAATATAAAAATGAGAAACGGTTTAAGACCATTATCGTTTTATGCTTTCAAAAAAGAAGAATTCATTTTATCTGAGGTATAAATTGAAGAGAAATTATATTTCATTTCACAGGTAACCATTTATTATGTAAATAAATGTTTAGGAAGAAAAAGCTCCGTAGCTGTTAGTAAAATTTATATAGTGTTTTGAGGGCTTTATAAAATATTTTTTTAGTATACAGTATTTAATATTTATCAAAATGCAATTTTTTATATTTTAAAATGCTTAATTAATATAAAAATATAAATAAATTATTTGTGCTAAGTTGAGAGCAGATTTTTATAGTTTTTTTTTCAAATCGAAATAAAAGAGCTATGAATAGAAATACAAGAAATGTTTACGCATGCTTTAAATTCTTGAGAATATAATTAGCTTATTTTTAGCGATAAGTAACAAGATATTGAGAACAAAATTAGGAAAGCAATTGCTTGAAAATAAATTTACAAATGATCATCTCTCCTTAATGTCAATGAGAGTTAGCCATCCAATTCAGTAAAAGAAAAGGGAAGTTAAACAATGGAAAATAAAACATTTTCGACAGTTCACCATGAGAAACTTACGATAAGTTCTAAAGATTGAATTTTAATGAAAAATGACCTCTCACAGTGACCACCTAGCAATGACCTCTCACTTTTGCACCGTTTCTTTTAAGCGCCTTTTTCATTTATTCGACGATTCTTGCAGGTTATGTAGGGAAATAATGATAATCATCATTCGCTTATGCTTTTCCCTAAAAATGATTATTTTAATTAAACTCCGAATTTTTCTTAGAATAGCAAAAATAATTTTTTTATTTTTTCAATAGAAGAAAAAAATTTTGATTGAAAATTTGATCAGATTAACAATCTCTGTAACAAATAAAAAATAAATTTGCTTCTGTATGCAATACTTTAACAATCGAGCAGCATGGATGACTTATTTCTTACTCTTCATATTTTCAACTCTTTTTTAGTAATTTTTATAATTTTATAAAACATACATAATAACATACATAATTTTCTTACTCTTTCTCCATGCATTTGAGCAGAAAAAGGAAAAGTACTCAGATATTTGGATTGATACCCAGTTCATCCACGAGGTCAGTCAACTTTTACTCATATANCAATTAAAATAATTCTAAAATAAAGCTTTATTTCAAATCAAAGAGCACTGGCATGAATAAAAACGCATGTTCAGGTTTAAAAAAACGCACCTGACAGAGAAAGAGAAATCGAAGCTGAAAAGAATAAGGACATCGACAATTAAAATAATTCTAAAATAAAGCTTTATTTTAAATCAAAGAACACTGGCATGAATAAAAACGCATGTTCTGGTTTAAAAAAAACGCACCTGACAGGGAATATAAATCGAAGCTGAAAAGAATAAGGACATTGACAATTAAAATAACTCTAAAATAAAGCTTTATTTCAAATCAAAGAACACTGGCATGAATAATAACGCATGTTCTGGTTTTAAAAAAAACGCACCTGAAAGAGAAGATAAATCGAAGCTGAATAGAATTAGGTCATTGACAATTAAAATAACTCTAAAATAAAGCTTTATTTCAAATCAAAGAACACTGGCATGAATAAAGACGCATGTTCAGGTTTAAAAAAACGCACCTGACAGAGAAAGAGAAATCGAAGCTGAAAAGAATAAGAGCATTGAAAATTAAAATAATTCTAAAATAAAGCTTTATTTTAAATCAAAGAACACTGGCATGAATAAAAACGCATGTTCTGGTGAAAACAAACGTTCCTGGCAGAGAAAAAGAGATTGAAGCTGGAAAAAAAAATTCTGTAGAGATCTGAAATAACTTTGAAATAGTTTAGCTTTGATAAAAGAAGATGAATATAAGTAATAATACATGTTTTCGTAAAATTCATACTAATGGAAGAAAAAAAAGTCGAAAAAGAAAAGAATAATATTAATTGAAATCTTAAATATATAAGTTAAATTTCAATCCAAACTGCAGACGAATAATTTGCACAGTTTTTAACTGTGCAGTTTTAAAATAACTCAGACTCATTCATATTTTTTTTGCTTCATTCACATTACATTTTTCAAAGTTAACAATAGTTCACAAAACTCCAATTTTAAAGAAGTATTTTTCAAATCTAGAGCCAACACAAAATCAGAAAATATATTCAGATGTTGTAAAAGAATACTTTGAAAAAATATTCCATACAAAATTGTTTTTTTCATCTTCTTTGTCATACCATTGAGAAAACAATATCGACTTAAAGCGGCTGCGATTTTCATTTTTCGTTTTTTTTACGTTTCAAGAGATTTGAACATGCTTCAACGAGTATTTATTTAGTTTTCGAAGTATCCTATCGCAAAATTGTTACATTACTTATGTGGGCAGCCAGGTCTCTCCATATTTACGAGTTTGGAAATATATGATACCAATATACTTATTTTTTGTTCTTAAAATAAGATTTCTTTAAGTTTTCTTGAAAAGGTGGGAACATATTTCATCAGTGTTGGAAAATGTTTATAGGGGGTAAAAATTTTTGAGATTAAATAAAATAAATGTTCTGTTTATTTTTTTTTTAATTGTCACTACGCGTTATACAATACAATTTCGCAAAAAAATATTGGTGCAAAAAATAATATTTGTAACAGGATCTTTTATTGATAAGAAGCACCCGAAGTTTTCGAGAAAATGTTGTATCGTACTACGATTTTGGAATGGCCGATTTTTTTCTGTATGCAATATTTAATAATTAAATTAACTTAGAAATTTTGCGAAAAATTAAAATGTCTAATAATGCATTTTTTTAATGTGTGCGATTTTTATTGTTTAAGGTAAATAATAATATTTTCAAACAAGAAAAAACAGTTCATGGTATAACCAATACCTATTAGAAAACAGAAGGCCTTAGCACGGGTTACCATAAACAAGAAGTTTGATCCTTTAGTAGTCCAAACGTAATGACATCTTTTGTAATTTCTACCACTGCACAACTTAGTAGCCAGGCGTTGAACATTAGTAGTCGTAAACCCAAAAATTGGGTCGGCTGTTCAACGGCGGTCATAAAACTTAGTAGCCCGAACGTAGTGACCGCTTTCTTATTTTTCATCGACAGCGCAGTTTATGCTCGTTTCGTCGGACTACTAAATTGATCCGTGCTGAGGCCTTCGTTCTTCCAGGAGGTATTGGTATAACATGGTTCCCTAAACCACTACGTGTGTTACCTTAATTCATTGGATATAACTCCCTGGACACTAAGGGACACACCTGGCTCGTTACTGTCTTGGACACACTCATTTTGAAGTCTTTTCACCTTGTTAGTTGGTTAAATTTATATACCCATGCTATAAAAGGTTATTTTGCATTCAGCTTTTAGATATTAAAAAAGTTACTTAATGGCTATTATGAGATGATCCCTCAAACTAACAGAAAGCCACCTGACCGAAAACTCATCTTGTGTTTTCCCGACAGTAAATATAAACTTACTACTTTTGAATAATTTAACATTAATTCAGTGATTAAGGCACTGAGTTGTCATTGTGGAATACTGTGGTTTGATCTGCAGTTGCGGTTTGAAGCGCTTTAGATTTACGGTACCAGTTTATCCAGGAAGTAAACGCTGGTCACGGCGGTGTGTGTGTGTGGTGCTAAGGCATACAATGCTGACCACACTGTCACAATCATGACATTGGCCATGAAATAGTGGATTGTTAACCTCAGAGACCCCTTGGACCAAACGGAGGAGTAAATTCTTTTACTCCAAAAATGTTTAGCTTAAATAAAAACGCATACTTTATTTGTGAGAGGCACAGTCCACAAGAAAATATATTTGTGCTTACCAGACATGTTGCGCATACATTGGTTCAGGAAAAAGTAAGATATAGTCATTGACCAGGATACAATATACATACTTTTTTTAAATTTTTTATTTCAACCTAAATAAAATAATATTTTTCTTAGAAATAATTGAATGTTAGTTTTAAAAGAACTTTTTTTTGTTTACCTATCACAGATCTTGAAGTAATTATGGTTCGATAAATATGAATTTATTAAGGGAACTCCAAAATAAAACTTAATAACTTTTGTTACAAAATAGAAAAGTGCATCATAGGCCTGACACCCTTGTTCGTTGCTGGTCGGAACAAGACTAACCCCTTTCCGGAAGGAGGTAACTCCCGAAAGTCAGGCTATGGCAGCTCCCTCTTTTAACACAAATAATAGACAAAATGATAAATTTTCATATTACAGCTTTACTTTCACATATAATATTTCTGTGGTCAGTCAAACAAATTGAAAAAAAATTGCAGGTGGAAAACAAAAGAATTACACATGCTTTAAATTCTTGAGAATATAATCAGCTTATTCTTAGCAAAATCAAACTAGATATTGAGAACAAAATTATGAAAGCAATTGTTTGAAAATAAATTTGCAAATGATCATCTCTCCTTAATGTCGATGAGAGTTGGCCCTTCAATTCAGTAAGAGAAAAGGGAAGTTAAAAAATGGAAAATAAAACATTTCATACAGTTAACCATGATACGATAAGTTCTAAAGATTGAATTTTAATGAAAAATGACCTCTCACAGTGACCACCTAGCAATGACCTCTCACTTTTGCACCGTTTCTTTTAAGCGCCTTTTTCATTTATTCGACGATTCTTGCAGGTTATGTAGGGAAATAATGATAATCATCATCCGCTTATGCTTTTCCCTAAAAATGATTATTTTAATTAAACTCCGAATTTTTCTTAGAATAGCAAAAATAATTTTTTTATTTTTTCAATAGAAGAAAAAAATTTTGATTGAAAATTTGATCAGATTAACAATCTCTGTAACAAATAAAAAATAAATTTGCTTCTGTATGCATTACTTTAACAATCGAGCAGCATGGATGACTTATTTCTTACTCTTCATATTTTCAACTCTTTTTTAGTAATTTTTATAATTTTATAAAACATACATAATAACATACATAATTTTCTTACTCTTTCTCCATGCATTTGAGCAGAAAAAAGAAAAGTACTCAGATATTTGGATTGATACCCAGTTCATCCACGAGGTCAGTCAACTTTTACTCATATAGAAGTATTGTTTTTTCCTGCACACAGTGCGAGTAAGCTACAGCCTTTGGATTTAAGTATAAACATCTGCTTAAAGTGCTCAACAGGGAATTTTTGAGTCAATGTTATCTTGCCAAACTGGAAACTCGCATAGATATTTTTTTTCAATGCCCACCACGAGAATGACCTTTTGTCATACAGGCATCTGAAGGGCAGATTTGCTGGCCGCTCTTTCAGGAGCACCATATTAGGTAGGCCAGCGTTGCCCCCCCCCTCCCGTAGTAAGGACGGATATTATAGAGAATGAAAGAACTCCCATACCTTGCCCGAGATTCAAACCCAGAACCTTTATGATGCAAGGCCAGTTCCTTGACCCGTACATAGGCTGGAAGGCAACCGAAGTAAAAATGCCAATTCATGATGCAATAAATGTGGTAAGCATGGCAAATTCCAGATGCAATAAATATGGCGTTGTATGGAGAAGAACTAGAGATTCTAGCATAAGGAAAAATCAAGATTTCTATTTTCTGATGAGAATGAATATAGGGCTCAAATCAAATTGAAGAAGATTAGAATGTCGATTTTAGTGATGACGAATGGCAAATATCGCTAATGAAATGACTGATGGTGACGTAGAAGATGATAATGACGAAAGCGATGAAAAAGTTTCCCCAAATCATACGAAAGCGTTCGAAGCTTTATACACTAGTCGTGATTATTTGCTGTTTTCAGCTACTCAAACTTCCTTTTCTTATTTGTATGAATTTGAGAATCGACAATAAAAATGAACATCTATTATGAATTATTTTGAAAGAAATTAAATTTTTATTTGATATGTTGAAGTTTTTTTTCTTTGCATACAAAAAAACATAAATATTAGCATTTAATCTTCAGAAACATTTCTATTCATGTTCTCAACGTAATTTTTGCTGCGGTTTAGAATTTTGAATAAGCATTTCGCTGTTACTCATCATAAACTAATTTTTGACTACAAAATCTCGACTATGAGCAGTAGTTTATTATTTTTTCACATAAAAAAAAATTTCAATATTTTAAACGGAACAAAACTTATGAGCTTAATAGAACTTCTGCTTGTACTTTTAGCTATTGCTGTGGAGTCGGAGTTGGAGACGTAAGCAATTTTGCATTAGTCGTAATAAGAAGAATTTAAATGACACCGACTACTATTAACTGAAAGTTCGGTCCTCTAGATTTATAGAGGAAATGAAAAGATTTTGATCTGATGAAAATTCTTTAGATAAACATTTATAATTATTTAAGCATGAAAATTATTGTAATGAATATTATAAAAATTATTTTAATTATTACTCATCATAAACTTAAATCATAATATAATAGTTCTCCAGTTCGTAATTACTCATAAACAATTTCGACAAAAGGCGCTTATGAACGTGCTTATGTGCATGTGACAAATTGAAAATCCCGCTTCGTAAAATCCCGGATCAATTTAGGTAATAAGTACCAGCACTCAGGGTGTCAGTACTTTTCACAGTAAAATCGATTTTTATCGAAACATGTTATAGAATGAAAAATTTAATATTCTTTAAATGTTACAGTAATAATTGCTGAAACATTAGTGAATCACTCTAATTAAATAAATATTGCGGTAAAAGTCATGGTATAATATCTGGCGATAAAAAATTTTTTTGGGAAGATATACCCGAAATACCGGTGCTTTATACCGTCATTTCATCCCGAATTTTTTATGGTGCTTTCGTATTTTAGTTTTTCACAAATTTGTGCATATATATTTTTTTTAAATTTATTTCTTAAACTGTTATAATACAAAAATTTGCATTTTTTAATGAATCATTAAAAATATTAAATATATAATTTAAAAAAACAAACAATTATTTAACATTAATACTTTTCTGGAATTAGGTGGAAATTTTAATTACCCATAATTTGGAGTGGGAGTCTGATTGAGAAATGTCCCTAAATCGAACTTGAACAATTGAACCTTCGATTTTACAGCTCTGATTTTAGAAAATACATGCGACTATTTAAAAAAATAATGTTACTTTTCCTGATTTGCTTTTATTAAGCCTCCATGAGAAAAATATGTATCAATATCCGTCAATTATTTAAATATCTAATTTCGAATAAATATAGAAACCTAAAATTGATTATAAAAATAAAGTAATATGAGGAGACCATGAAAAGAAACTTTAGCATTTCATTATTAAGGTCCATTTTTAAAAGTTTTTTATGACGTTTATTTCAAACAAATATCCTTAAATTGCTTCATAATGAGGAAATACTTTTTTCAAACAATCTCAGAGCATAAAAATACTAGTGATTTTTTATTTATTTAGTTTATTTATTTGTGTCACAAAAACTTTCAAAAAATGTAAGTATCGCATATTTTATAGAATATTTTCATAAATTACAGCTATACCTTTTTAAAATTACTATTTTATAAATCGATTTGATAAAAAGAGATTTAAAAATAAAAATCGAAAAAACGAAGAAAAAAATTTTTCGTACATCCTTTAAGCCACCAAAGATTAATTTCCATACCTTGAACTCAGAAATTTATTGTTTTGTTATTTCAGAAAATACTCGAAGCTTTCACTATAAAATGTAATGACAAAAAAAAAACTTTCTTCAAAATCTTGTTCGTAAAGTTACCAAAAAATGAGACATCAGCTTTGGACGAATCAAAATTAATGAAAAAAACTAAAACAACTTGTTCAATTACTAAAACCTATAAAAGCGGATAATTAATTCAATAAAAACTAGGAAGTAAATGCATTAGCAAAGCACCATAACAACGTGTGAAAATGGCATCAACTAAAAGAAAGCAAGAAAATGCACTAAAATAATTGGAAAACAGAGAGCTTTTAATTGGCACCATTAAATCCAATTTGCAGAACTAATTACAACAGCTATCTGTTTGAGTTCCTTGGTATAGAATGTTTCTTTTTTATTCTAAGTTAGTTAATTCGATACAATTTGTTCGAAATGTTTTTTTAGAATAATTCAATTCTATTGATACGATGTTCTGATTAGCAAAGTATTTTACATTTAGAAAAATTACTTTTTGGAGAAAAAAAATAGTTTAATTCGATAACGATATCATTGAGAGCAGTTAAAAATTCCCTTTTTCTTCGTTTAGTTTGTTTAAAAATGTTTTTAGTTTATTGAGATTTAGATATAAACTTGTTCACTAAATGTTAACTAAATTCAGATTTTTTATTTTAATTTAGTAATTTTAAATCAAAAGATGCTATCTTTAAATAATCAAGCTCTTCATCCTTTTTTAGAAGGCATGAATTAAGTTAAAACTGTTATTTCTAGAAATTAGACTACTTAAAAACACTTAAAAATTCTCCGTTCTATTTGTATTTTTTTAATTGTATTTTAAATTATATTTTAATGAACTATCTTAGAACTAAATAAATAGAATATAGAAATTAAACATCTTTTTTCAGAAAATATTCGTTTACATTTAAATAAGGAATATCATATTTTTCCTGTAATATTCAAGACTTAAATTTTTTAAGTGTAGTAAAAAAACTATTTTGTGAATTTAATTATGAAAATAAATTTTGAAGAAACATAAATATGTTGAATTTTTATACATAAATTGAAATAGGAAGACACATTTATGAAAAATTATAAATTAAAAATAAAAATAGGGGTTTTAATGTGATTTGACTTTCAGTTTTGTAATTATTCTCCATTATTTAGTTTTGATTTATTCATTGCTATTTTGTTTTGTTTCAAAGTTAAGTAACATCAATATAAGACGGACATTATAGCTTACTCCGACAACAAAGTATGTTCGAAACTACTAGAAAATGGTGAACTTTACCGTATTTTTGATCTTATGGGAACACTAAAATGGTGGGTAGTTTTTACCGAAGCTCTTTGGTAATTATTTGGTAAAATTAACAGGAAGTATTGTTTCATAATTCCAGATGAAATTAGCAAATATGAAAAAAGTGCAATTTTATCTTAGTTAATTAGGTTTTTTTTAATTAGGGCTGGGAAAAAGGGTAATTTCATCATACTACAAAGCATGGCGAAAAAACTATTTACTTGGTTAAATTTGCTTTTCAATTTTGTATTTTTTTCTAAAAGTATGTTACTAAGAACTACATTTTTGAAAACCAGAGTTTCTGATATACCGTTACCTTACCAACGAAATAATTATCAAATAAATGCTTAAAATACCGTATATTTTGGTTCTACTCACCGAAATTAGGGTTTTCCGACATTGACATACAATATGGTCATTTACCAGATAGCCTCAAATATGCTAATTAATAAGTGAAGACGATATTTTAAGTTACGAAATAAGACACAAAAACGTACTTTCTCTACAAAAGCATATCTTTTTTTTCGGACGGATCCTTGACCCCCAAAACATAGGGGGTAGTAGAAATCTAGGAGACAATAGGAACCTTAATCGCAATAGGACGCCTGGAGAGTGTTCCAAAGTTCGGATCCTTTAATGTTATTTTTACTTTTTGCGTATTTCACCATATCTCGAGAAATTTTAAAGGGCATTGAATTCTTTTTACGCACAATTATAAAATCCATTTATCCAAAGATAATTTTTGATAAATAATTATCGTTTTTCATTATTTATTTTATATTAGTCGAAAAAATGTTGAATTTTAACCTATAAATACTTTAAGTCATTTTAAAGAATTGGATTTGCATTGTGAAATTGCCCCTATGGATTTTGCATTGCGAAATAAAAAATTTGAGTGAAATCGGTCGACTAATTCCCGAGAAATCAAATTTTTAAAATATGACTTTTCTGAAATTTGATTTCTCAGGAACTATTCAACCGATTTCAATCAAATTTTACATTACAATTTTGCAATATAAAATCATATTCTTTAAAATGATGTAAAAAATTTATACCTTATAATTCACATGTTTTCGGTGATTGTTCGATAAAATAATGAAAAATGATAAATATTTACTAAAAGTTTTTTTTTTTGCATGAAATTATCTTTGGATAAATGAAGTTTATAATTCTGAGCAAAAAATATTTCAATTCGATCAAAAAGTACTGAATATATGGTAGAATACGCAAAAATAAAAATTATTATTAAGGGGTTCATACTTTAATCGCTCTCTTGACCAAACTATGGGGACCATATTTCCCAGATTTTAGGGTTCACAAATCCGTATCCGTTGAAAAGTTAATTTAAAGAAAGTACGCTTTTGTTTCTGATTTTGTAACTTAAAATATCATCTTCTACTAAGTAATTAGCCTATTTGAAGTCTCCCTTTCGAATCAGTAAGATTGAGTCCTAAAACGTGAAGATCCCATTATTAAATCAAAACTTATTCAGGGTGATTCGTTTTTTTTTCCTTTATCACAAAGAAAGGTATATTGTGAAAACTAAATATCTTCTATCTTCAGTTTTGGTTTTCAAACATTTTTGAAACTTCGTACATCAAAAATAAAGTCATTTTGTAAAAACTAGTTTCCTTAACTTTTATTTCTGAATTGTTTTAAATTTCCATGTCAAAAATAAAGGTATTTTTTGATAGCGAAATAATTCGTTAGCTTTTTTCTCCTTTATTTTTAATCCTTAAATTTTAGAGATTTCTTTTTCTAACATTAGTATTCATAACGTGCTGGTTTTTACTAAATTGATGATGCTCCTCTGCGTAACATAATAATAACTTTCCCCTTATACTTCGTACCATTCTCGTGATTGAAATACTAAAATGTGGCACAATAAGTGGTTTAAATTAATAGCGCATGACCATTTTATTACACCTACACACCACTTTTGTAATAATAGTTGTGCTGTTGTTACTTATGCCACTTGTCTATGCCAGCATTCCTGCTTGAAATCAAGCGAATTTTTAAGGTAGAGGGTGCATTTCTTTTTTTTTTCAGTGGTGCCATCGTTAGCCAAGAATAAAACTTTATTCACACACACGTCACAGTCCGTTTTACAGAGAGAACCTAATCATTATCAATTCCTTCATTCACAGATCTTAATCCAATTCTGGTTTAAAATTTTTACTCTCAGAATCAGTTGTAATGAGGAAAAGAAAACATTACTGTTAGTAAATAAAAATCATAAAATAATGCAAAATTTTAATAAGTTGAAATAACAATCTTTTCAATTTAATTGCAATCTCGATGCGGAGTCATTTTTACGGCAAAACTATATCATAATCTCCCTGCATTAATTTGCAACTGACGCGTTTTTTTTTCTCCTTTTTGAATTTAATTTATTTATCTCAGAGTGATATATATGAATCCTTACAATTTAGCATCAGATAACAATAAATAGTTTCTTATTAGGTTATAAAAATGCATGTTTAAAAATGCAAAAAATCAAATTTCCAATTAAATATTTGTATTTAATATAAAGCAAAGAAACCGTCCTGTATTCATTTTAATACGAAATTAACAAATTAAAAATACAAGCTAATTTTCCATCGTAATGCTGCAAATTTTAATGATTAATTTAATTGATTGTGTTTACTTATCTTTCCTGTTTCTTCCTCGTTCGTAAATTAAATAAATAAAGCACTTATTAGAGTTACTTGGGAAACATAAAAAAGCCAGTGTCGCCTAAAGGTGTGAACTATTTCACGACTGAGAATTAATTAAAACAGTTAAGTTCAAAGATATCTTGCTAATAAGGATTTAGTTTCATGTTTTTGTTCGTTATTTCTTTTCTAAGATTCATTAACTGTCAGGATACACCCAAAAAAAAGAAGTAAGCTGTTATTTTATTCTGTTTCTATAATTAGGCATAAGTAGAAAGACATAAATTAATAAAAGAAAAATAAGCGGTAGGAAGTTTCATGAAATTAACCGTAAAAAACGAAAAAAAATGCTTAGATTATAACCAAGTATCTTTAATTAATGATTATACTTAACGAAAAGCATTGTATTTTAAGTATAAGACAAGTAAATTTCAATTTAAAATAAGTAAATTTAGATGTAAGAATTGTCAAACTATGTTTACGAATTTTAGGGAAATTACACAGAGAAAAAATTCTGATAAAATAACAGTTAACATTCTGGTAAAAAAAAATATACAATTCTGGTTAATAAAACCAAAATATACGATATTTAAATCATTCGTTCGGGGATTTTTGCGTTCATATAGTACCGGTTGATTGGATATTCTGGCTTTCAAAGTTATAATCCTTATTACGACACATTTAGAGAAAAAAAATACAAAACTGAAAAATAAATTTTTCCGGATAAATAGTTTTTATGACATGAATAGTTTTTATGTTTGGATATCATCATAAAATTTCCAAATTTTATCACATTTTATAACATTTTACTCATAATTTTACCGTAATCACTTTCAAAGAGCTTCGTGAAAAAGTACTGAGTTTCTTAGTATCTCCACAGAGCGATTACCATACCTTGGTAGTTTTGACCATGCCTTTTTCTCAGAGTGTAAAAAACATGGAATTTAACAAATATAAATTAAAAACTGTAATTTAAAATTGCACGCTTTTAAAAAAATTATTTTCAATTTTAGAACGCAGTTTTAAAACTCAAAAAAAAGTATTTTGCTCCATAATAGAATAAAGAAAATCTCAATTTAAAAATAATTAAAAAGGGAAGCAATATTATATTAAAAACTTTTAGAAAAAAAATACAAAGCTGAAAAATAAAGTTTAATTAAATAATTTAGCTTTGTCTCATTCGGGACGGATCCTTGACCCCCAAAACATAGGGGGTAGTAGAAATCTAGGAGACAATAGGAACCTTAATCGCAATAGGACGCCTGGAGAGTGTTCCAAAGNATGTATATATATATATATATATATATATTGGTATTGTTTAATTTTAAAAAGAGTCGAATAATTACTAAAAAAATCTGTAAATCTGTTAAATTATCGGAATTATATATGTACTAAAATATAAAAACTATAAAAATTATTTTGCAATTTTTCTTTCAATCATGCTCAGACACTTCATAATTTTATTCATTTCAAACTTATCAACATTTGAAATTTTGAAGATGAATAGCTGTTTCTCTTTGATCTAAATAAGTTCATATTTGAAAATAACTTTTGCTTGGTTAAACATGTAAGTTAACTGTGAATGAAAGATTTTACCTTAAACACAAAAATAGACACCGATGTTTGATGCTGAAATATTTCATAACCATAAATATTATTAAAATGCTAAACATTGTATTTTTCACTTATTTTGGCCGCAATTAACACAAAATAATGAAGAAAAAAAAGTATGAAGAAAATGTTTTATAAAAGTTCTGCGTCAAAAGGTTGAGGAGAAACAAAATAACTTCAACACATAATTCATGTTTCGTTGGATGGACATTTTAGCAATACCAACTGGAGGAAGTTTGAGATAATTTATAATTACTAAGTTATGTATGATTACATAATTAAGCAAACTTGTATTATCTAAGTTATATCTTTAGATTCCAACAACAATACGGAGAATTATATTTAATAACATTTTTAGAAATTTAATTTGTATAATCATTATATTAGCCTTAAGAAACATGTATTCAGACACAATAATACTTTAAAATTTAAAACTTATTTATTGAAAAAATTATTAAATGTCCTCAGTATTAAGAATACTACCGGCTTATAACCACTAAAGATTTTCTAAGCATTTTCAACTTCAAATTGAAAGAAAGTTTAATTCCCTCCACTCAAACATAAAATTATTTCCATGCTAATATTTAAATACTTTCCTGTTGGCAAAATAAATATTTTCAAACATCGAAAATTGGAGAATTGAAGCAAATTCCTCCAACAAATCATTAAATTAGCAGTACTAAAAGGAATATTGCATTCAATGAATTAAATTAGTAATTTAATACATAGGATTTCTTTTTCTTTTCCCTTGAAGTACTTAAACAAATAAAGCAATCATTTAAGGTGATTGAAACGCATTAAATAGAAAGACCTGTAAAATGAGATATATTTGTAACTTGAAAATGAATTGAAATGGTTTAAGTTCAAAGCTGTGTGATTAATTGGAATTTTATAGTTTCATTCAATAAGATTTGTTTCAAAAATTTAATAAATAACATGATCAAAGAAAGCAACATTGGATGTTTAAGTTTTATTTTAATTGCAATTTTTCCTATTACATTAGAAACCAAACAAAATGGTGAAAGAAAGTTCTAATTCAACCATCTTTGAGCTATCTTTCGTTAATTTTGGGAATCATTTCTTCACGAAATCATGTGATTTGTGACGAAACACGAACTCTATATATAACGAAAAATGGTTCCTCAACTTGAAACCTCCTCGTAGTATTCGCATACTACTATACGAAAAAATAGAAATACGAAATATTTCGCTAATTGTGACGAAATTCGTTTCCTTGAAGAAGTGACAATAAAAATTTTGTAGCTTTGACGAAGATTTCGTTCGGAGCATGTGTCAGAAAACGGTTTCGTCAAAAACGACGAAAGTTTTGTGACATTTGAGTACCTATTTTTTAAAGTGTGCTAAAGCCAGTATGTTAGCTTGCTGCCTTCGGAGAGCCACTTGTCACCCTCACGAATATATCGCTTCGCGGTTCCACGTTGTATTATGTATTACGAAGACAAAAAAATATTCTCGTGTTCCTACTTTCAATCCAAACAGATTTTTTGAAACAAATTTTAATTTTGAATCAATATTACAGTCACTCTTGTTATCAACTACTCATCGCCTTTCATTGTGAAAAAATTCAATGCAAGCTAAAAAAAATATTTTTTTCCGAAAAATATATAGCGATGTATAACATCCATATTTTATAATTTTTTGCCACTCGGAAAATGATATTATAGCAGGAAAAAAAAAGAAATCTGTTGGCACGAGATCAGGTAAGTAAGATAGGTACAGCAGTACCTCCTATTTTTTTTCGCTAAAATATTTGGTATAACTAATTAATATTGGCGAGGAAGATTCAAAGTATTAGATTTAAATATAAAAAATCACTTTTCACCTTTTGGTTAAGCTCATTACTTTAGAATGTCTTATTAATAATTTAGCTGTACATTAGTATTAATGATGCGAAAGAGTTGTTTTATCAACGAAGATGCTTTTATAAGGGATGTGTATATTTTTTCCTTTTCGTACAACCTTGTATGTTTTTTTATGAATTTTACAAGTTTATGTAAGATTAAAGTCTTAAATTTTGCTTTTCTAAATACTGAAAACATATATCGTATGGATTATAATTGAATGATTGTTACATTTAAGGGATTACATATGCATAAAAAATTAAATTCCTTTAATTATATTTCTGTATTCAAATTACTATCTCCATACAACATAGAAATGCATTTAAATTAAATTGTAATGTATATAAATAGAATGAAATAGATATAAATCAAAGCACTTCGAATGAAACAGCAGTTTTAAGGGTTGGCAAATGCAGCTGACAGTTGGCAGAGCTCCTCAGAATATATATATATATATTATTATTACAGTTGCAATGTCGCAATTAATGCACTTGCTTTTAGTCTTACAATTACTCATTCTGTTGCCCTCATTACCGCAGTTGGCACAGGTTTCCTTATTATTGCAGTCTTTAACCATATGTCCGTAGCGGTTAAATTTATAGCATCTCAGAGGCCTTAAATATTCTCTTATTTTGTATATGGACCAGCCAATCTTTAGTCTTGGCTTTTGCATGATGCGCTTGAAAACACTAGGATCGTCTTCGATTACCCAGTGTTTTCGTTTCCTGCTTTTAATGGGAAAGCACACTTCAAATTTTCCCGTCTTCATCTCGCTATTTTGCTCATCTATTTTGGTTTGAAGCTCTTCTTTGCTTATATCCTCCTGAATGTCAAAAAGTATGACTCTTGGGGACTTTATGAGTGGTATAGTACAATTGTACTCTTTTTCAAGATTCGATTTTTCAATTTCATCTTTAATCTTTCTCGCATCCGTTTTGGTTACTGTACTGACTACAAAGCCTCCGTCTTTGAGTTTTTTAATGCCTTTTATTCCGACTTGAAGTTCAGCTGGGTCTACGTTTTGCTTTAATGCTCTTTCCGTCTCCTCTGTTGTGTGAGGTTCAATCGGACGTACGACTACTACGTGTTCTCGGGCTACACGTTGGGTCTCTGTTTGAATATTTCCACTAGCTATGTCAGCGTAGGTTTTCTTTTGTCTTTTAGTATTTTGCGTTGTAGTAAACAGAACTATCTGGTTCCTGTAAAATATATCCAGCAGGCCTGGTGGTTCAGGGGATAAAACACTCACCTCTCAATGAGATGACTCGTGTTTGAATCCCAACGATGGCTGGTCGATGCGAATTCCGCCTCTGACTCTCACCGACAATGGTGCTGACGTAAAATATCTTTAGCGGTAGATGGATCATGAATTTTAGTGTCCCGTTGCCATTAGGCCAACCGAGAAATTTTTGCGTTATTTTCCTCTCCATCTCACGCAAATGTGATTGAATTTTATTGAAAAGTCATCGGCAAAGGCATTTCTTTCTCACTATACTTGACCTAGGAGTTCCCTTGTCTTCTAGATTGTGTTCAAAATTAGAAGGCTTCGGATTTAAACATTCTAGGCTCAAATGGATGAAAAACCAAATTAGATTACAGTAAATATAAATCTGAATAAAATTTAAATTTGCATTCGGCAAAAAATAATAATTACTAATCTTACTACAACTTTATTTTGTATTATGCAACTGAAATCTATTTAATGCTTTACAAATCTATGAAAATTTGTATTCATATCTAAGTTCGTTGTTGTAATCTGTAGTGGAAAAAAAACGAATCGGATCTTCGCGTTCTGGGACTCAATCTTAAAGGTTCCAGAGAGTGACCTCGGATATACTAATTAATTAAATCAGATAATATTTAAAGTTACGAAATTAAAACACAAAAACATACTTTATCCGAATAAACATACATTTTTTTCGACGGATTCGAATTTCTGGCCTCCAAATTACAGGAAAATGCCGCAATCTGGGAAATATAGTCCCCATTGTTTGCTCAGGAGAGTATTCCAAACTTTGGAACAATTAAACGTAATTTTACTTTTTGCACACTCTTTAGTTTTTGTCCTATTTCAAGAACTTTTTAAGTAAATTGAAAAATTTTAGCACACAATTATGAAATTCTTTTACCCGAAGGTAATTCTACTCAAAAAATAAATTTCACTAAGTATTTTTTAGTTTTTATTATTTTATATAACAATAGCCGAAATTTTTTTTAATTGTAAGGTATACAATACTTTACATAATTTTAAAGTATTTAATTTTACGAGGCAAAACGCAAAATTTCATATTAATATTCACAGTGAGCTGTTGTGTGTATGTTTGAAAAATACTATATTATGTTAAATTAATGACTCTTACTTGCCTGAATTGACGAAAATGTTAACACAGGTGGGCATTGGAGAAAAAAAAAACTTTATATTGTATTAACTCATTAACAAAAATGGTGGCGTCTGATTTACACCAAGTTGTGTAAAAGAAGATAGATTTGATGAAACACTAGATCAAAGAATTGTGTATGGTGCTTCACTGCACCCCTTCGGTGTAAAGTAGTTGCAAAATTTTGGGGTTGAGATACACCAATCATTTTAACAGCGTATATTACTTTGTTTCTAAGAATAGTTAACTTAAGCTTTAAACACTTAATAAAATCACAAACATCTGAAGGGTAAGAAAAGCTTGAAAGGTAGAATGCTGGGCTCGTGTTCGAGAGATCATGAGTTCGAATCTCGCTGGCTAAACAGTCCCCGTGTATAAATTGGCGACTGGTGCAAATTAAAACGTTAAATTTATTAAGGTCTGCCAAGTTCCAATAACCAATCAATACCATTCGTGGTTATGAATTGAAGATTGATTGTTCTCTGGTTCAAGACAAAATTACGATCTTTGGACGAATGTGTGGATGGATCATATAAAACGGGCTGGGACGTGTGTTTGGGTGATGTCACACCACTGGAAAACAGAAAACGCACCAGCCGCTTTTAAATTCGTTTAGTTTCAAATAAAAGACCCATTAATAGCAAGTGGCATAAGTAACAACAACAAACACCTGACAGTTTTTGAAAAGTAAACATTCGCTGTCAAGAAAGGTGTAAAATGGTAGAAGATTGAAAGAAAAAGCTCTTAAAAATAAATTTGCTCACTTATTACTAAAGATAAATTTGCACGAACTATTTCATTCTTTGTTCAACTAACGTCGTTGAACAGCCGACCCAATTTTGGATTTGAACTACTAAAGTTAACTCCGTAGCCTTGTAATTTTGAACCTAATCCAGAAGACAAGGAAATTCTTGGAAAACGTTTGGGGAAAATTTTCTTTCGCGGAAGACTTTTTGATGGAACTAACCCGCATTTGCGTTACATGGAAAGGAAAGCCACGAAAACCTTCCATGGTTAGCAAGACGGTAAGAGGTCACTAACTCATGATTCGTCTACCACTGAGGATATTTTACGTCAGCACTGTGGTCGGTGCAAGCCGGATGCGTAATTCGTATTTACCAGCCATCCCAGGGATTCGAACCCGGTTCACCTCATTGGAAGGTGAAAGTTCTATCTCTTTAGTCATCACAGCTCAACTACTAAAATTGTAGCTTTTCGACCACTGGTTTATGACGTAATTTTGGTAGGAGGAAAACTTTTCTGCCTATAAAGTTTGATTTTTTTTTCTCTCGCCCTAAGGTCAAATTCTACTTTCACCCTAAATACGTACGTAAGATGCCCATACATAGTATGTTTTTCCCTCCTCAAACGAAAATAAATTTATTATTGATCTTTATAGTAACTGAAAACCTTAAAAAAAAAGAAGAAAAAAAAACTTTTAAAGCATTTAACTTAAGTTTTTAAACAATAAAATTAAAATTTATGTTTTCTGACGATATTTTACAATAATTTCTCAGTTCTCGGGAACAATTCTTTGATTTCAAACAAACGATTCGTTTTTCATTTTAAATGTCTTTAATATCTCAAACGCTTAAAGAACAATTCAAGGGTGGTATCATCAGCGTGGGTGTGCATCGTTACAAAGGAATAAATTTCTTCTTGAAAAGAAAAAAAAGAAGCTCTTATCCATTATCCATTCGGTGTTTAAAATTCAATCTTGGAATGTTTCTTCGTAACATGTTACATAGATTTATACTAATATTTTCTGGATCAAATTTTTATGATAGTTATCATGGAAACTTTTAAAACAAATGTTTCTTTAAATACGAAGAGTATATAATTATACAAGAATAGATAAATGTTTTGATATAAAATTACAGGATTACATTTTCCTTAAAGGGGCATATATCTTTATTTGAATAAATTATAATGCATTAAATACGTATCTTTTAGAGCTTTTTTAATTTATAAAAACGATTATTTTTGTATATTTTTATTATTCATAAAATTATTTCTAAGAAGTATTCTTCTTTTACTTCATCAAAAGGAAATAAATTTTTAAGATCGGTATATTTAAAATATACACATTTAAATACTGTTTTTGTTACTGATTTATCTACAGAATTGATTTGAATCGGTAATCATGAAAAAAAAGGAAAAATCACAAGGCTGCAAACATTTTTAAAAACTCATGTAAAGAAGCATATTATCCTAATATTTCCGCTTATAATATATTGTTGGTTCCTCAAACTTCTAAAAGCTTTAAACATCATTGATATAAATGAGAAATCGCATAATCTAAACAAGTCTGAAGTTATAAAAGGATTATTTTAGTATTTCTTGAGAAAGATGAAAAAAATTTTCAGGATAGAAGTGTTTCCATTATATTTTCCACCCCTTTATTTCGATTTTATATATTTGCAAATGCAATCATGCTTTATTCACCTTATTATACTTTAATACTTTATATACTTTAATACTTATATACTTATAATACTTTAATACTTTATACTTTAATACTTATAATACTTTATTCACCTTATTTGTAAAAATGCGAGAAATAATAATTTTCAGAAATCAGTATAAATTTATCTTCGTTTCAAAACGAATTAATTTTCCGCAAAAAAAATCTTTTTTCATGTTGTGCTTTAAGAAATTTAGGTTTCCCGAAGTTGAGACACTCCAGACCTAGTAAGCCAGTACGGTAATCAGGCCATGGGGATGACTCGAACTGATATATCAGAACATTAATTTAGAATACCATATCCCATAATTCATAGTCAAGTGGTTGTGCAAACATCTAAATTGATTTGATGCGTCTTTTACACCTTTTATAGACAATTTAACACATATTGACCAATAACGTGCGATATTTAATTCAAATCGATAACATTCCTTATTTTGTCCCAGATGCGAAGAGGCAGCGTCTAGCTAGCGTCTAACTTCACATCGACGTCCACTTGTGAATATTAATTATTCGTAATTGCGATAAATGTTTAATACACGCAGTTTGAGTTAAAAGACATTTGAAGCAATTTGCTGTTTAATATGGTGTTGAAAGCTCAATATTTTTATTGGTTTATATATTCTGTTCTTTACAGTTAAATAATGTCTGGCATGTTTTACAAATATTTAATATTTACCCTTATAATTGTTTCAAATAGTTGTTGCCATAATTATTGCTAACGTGCAGTTATAAGGTACAAAGAAAATAACAAATTAATATGTGCAGATTCGATAAAACAAACGCTATTTTAAGTTCTGAAACTAAACACGAAACGCTCGCTGTTTATAAACATTCATAATTTATGACAGTTAACTTCAAATTCTGTCTTAAAAGGGAAATTACGTAGTTTTAAATGTTGTCATGAATTTATTCTATCGTGCTTTTGCCATTTAAAATTGTTTCGATTACTGAATCCAGACAAAAACTTTGCTACAAATCACGCAACTTATTTATTAATTTTTTTAATTAAAACTATACTCTACTACAACTATACTAAACTAAAAACTATACTAAACTATACTATAAAACTATACTAAAACTAAACTATACTAAACTTTGTTGCAAACTAAGAGAAAATCATTTGCCCTATGGATATAGCCTGTTTGAATCTAAGTGAATGTTAAATGGATGCCAAGCTCCAAGAGTGAACGAATCTCAACATCGCCAACTCTTGAAAGAACGTACGTTTTGCTTGTAAAAAATAGCACGAATTAATTTTCTGTCCTACGAGTTTAACTTTTAAAAGCTTTTATATAGTTTTTAAGGCATAATTATATAATTTCATAGCTATATAAAACATTGCGATATGCAGTAGCAGATGATTACTTAAATCCTATATACAGCAATGGTCTTTTCTTAACTTGCAACGGAGTATAATGACATTTTCTATAGAGCTGTAAAAATAAGATTTAAATAGGGGATCCAAAAAACCTATCCTGTGACAAACAAATAACTACTATAAACTATTGGAAATATCCTTTAATTCTTTAGACTTATTGCATTAAATCAATTAATCAGAATTTTATTTCATACCATCTGGAAAAACAAGTCTTTATTTATTCAATACCGAGTGTTATTCTTTCTTTTTCGTCTCCATGTTTTTCTTAAAAAAGTGATCATTAGCATTTTCCCAACGTTCGTATGCAGGCTTTCTCACATAAAGAAATAGTTTCTTGCCTGTTATAGAATGCGAAAATAGTTCGTAGCTAAAAAGGTTTGTACTATTTTACAAAGGAGTTCAACGATTGGGGAGATAAGAAATTAAAAAAAATCGTAGGTAATAAATGAATTGATATTAATTAAAAACTGCCAAATCACGCTTAGTTCAAAATAATTTAACTTTAACATTATCTTTACTCGATGCTGCCTTCTTCTGTGATTTTACAGTGATACATTAAAAATTACAGGTTTTCAAAATTGCAGGTACAGGTTTTAAGTAGTTCAATTTATTGAAAAAAAATAAGAATAACGGCTCGGCTTTGAAAAGGATGCTATTGATCGAGACTTGCACATTATAGTCACTAAAAATAGCAAATCAGCGTGAACAAAACACGCATAAATGTCGAGAAATGGACAATAATTATAGTTTTGATTCTATAAACAAGAACTGAAAATAAAAAATAAAAAAATTTGAACTCAGAAATCGATAAGTTTTTTGGAACCCTGCGTCTAAATAATTTCTTTAGACATTGAGAAAAGTTATAAAACCGAATGTTTATAAAACCGAAACTGTAACATATCCGTTTCTGCAGCATTATATACGCTTTTATCCCTTCAGAATTTTTATTAAACACATTTTTCATACTTTTTTTACTAGTTTGTATTCATCCAGGTCAAAATAATTGAAAAATGTTATATTTAGCATTTTAATAATTTATGGTTATGAAATACAGCCTGGAACAACACCGGTCACTTTATCTGAGTAAAGGTAAAAGTTTCTGAATACGACTAACCTAGCTAAAAACATTGGAAGCCACTGCATAAGAGAATGATTATACATAAACGGACTGTGAGCTATGGATATTATTTTTTAAATAATTGGAAATAAAAAGCGTCTTTTTATATTACAAAAATGTTTAATGTTAATCCTTTAAAAACCGTTTATAACACGTTCTGAATGATAAATTTTGAACGATTTTTATAATCGAGTGAATGTTGACTTTTGAACAGGGTTTCTGAATTATAAGAGCCTAAAAAAAGCAGTGATATAGCTATAAAAAAGACAGATAAGCCCATTATTTTTTTACCATGCATTCAATTAATTCTAAGTTCTAAGGATCTTAAGATTTAAGAAGACTTATAATTTCTTAGTACTTATCTTTTTAGTCAGAAAAGTCTCCTTTTTTCTCACTTATTCAAATTGACGCATTTTACAGCCTGGAACGTAAAAAAAAAACAAGCCTTTGCCCGAAAATGGAGAGATTTTTTTTCCAAACAGAATAAAAACATAAAAAGATCTCCAATAAATCTAACCAATCAGAACTCGTCGGACCCTTTAATCCCAGATAACAGAAAATCATGAGCAGAAAATGTACAACTTGATTTCTAAGTGCAATAAATAAACGTTTCTTACATTCATGATACCAAGAATAAAAAGAAAGAAGCAAGCGAAATGATACAGTAGGTTGCAATAGATCCAAGATGGATTCCTTGTATTGAATTATGTAACAGGAATTAATATTAGGTTGTAAAAAACATTTGGTGAGTATTACCATCGATGTCTAAACTCGTCAGAGCTGAAATCAATCTTGTACAAGAACAACAAAAAAAGTGAAAGTGTCGCTAAACAAAAAAAAAAATAAATTTCCTTGTGCTTTACCCAGAAGACCATTTGTCTTAAGATTTCATTAATCAACACCAGCATTCACCGACAGGCCTCAAAAAAAGAACAATAAAAACAAAAGCCATGCACGTGTGAAGAAAAATGACGTTATGAAAGATCGAAACTCTCACCTTCGCTGAAGTTGAATGTCGTTGTGGTATTCATTAGATGAAAGCGTTTATTGTCTTGAAATATATGAATAATAAGGGGGTTTCACCCCCTAATCACTGTCTTTACTAACCCCCACGCAATTACGTCACAGTCATATCTGTTTCTTGACGCCAAACAGAATTAAATAAATAAATAAAAGTGGCATCGCAATATTAAAATATCACAAGCTCTGTTTCGTTTGTTCGACTGCACAAAAACTTAAAATCGTAGAAACTTTAAATTCGAAATATTGTTAGAACCGTAGTAGTCCAGAGGATAGAGCTTTTGCCTCACCATGAGGTGACTGGGTAGGGCTATAGAATTCCGCACCCGTCACGCACCGACCACAGTGTTGACTTAAAAGATCCTCAGTGGTAGACGGATCATGGATTAGAATCCTCTTGACACCAGGCTAACATTGGAGGATATCGTGGTTTTTCTCTCTATGTAACTCGATTCCGGGTTAGTTCCATTAAGAAGTCATCAAGAAGGCGAATTTCTCCTAATAATTGAGCTAGGAGTTCCCTTGTCTTCTAAGATTGGGTTCAAAACTACAAGGCTACGGAGTTGAACATTGCTAGTTGTAAACTCAAAATTGGGTTGGCTGTTCAACGACGAAAATGTACAGAGAGTATGGTAGAATAAAAAAGAAATTAACATTTTATGAATAATTCGAAAATGATTAACAGTTAAAATTTTAAAACATGCCATGTTAATCTTTCTGCAGTCTGCGGAATTTCAATTTCAGTGGTAAAGCTAACGCGTTTAAAAATCATTTTTATTTATGAACGTTTTTCAAGTCCATCTTTTATTTTTCTTATACTAAATTAATTAAATTACTATTTATTCTAAAGTCACTGTATTTTATAATCGTCTGTGAACAATTTTTGAGTCTACGACTACTAATGTTCAACTCCACAACCTTGTAATTTTGATCCCAACTCAGAAGACAGGGGAACTCTTGGATCAAGTGTTGGGAGAAACTCTAAAAAAGATATGTTTATTCAGATAAATTGCGTTTTTGTATCTAATTTCGTAACTTAAAATATCGCCTGCACTTATTAATTAGCATATAAGAGATCATCCCCTCAATCCATTGAGTCCCAGAACGTGACAATCCAATGGTTAGATCAAAAGCTTTTCGGGATGGCCAGTTTTGTTTCTTCTTTTTTTAAAAAAAACATGAAGATACATTTCGCATGTAATTAAAACTTTTTAATAATTTTTCATTTAAAAATTTTCATCGTTAGAAAGTGAAGGTTTTATTCAATCTTTTTCAACGTTTTTTTAGTTAATTTATGTGTACTTTCAGATCCATAAAATAAAATTTCAAGTACCAAAAAATGAGAATTTTTGACACTTTATTTTCAACAAAGGCTTAAGACCGTAAAAGCTGCAAGTGATATTTTTGCTCTGTAAGTCATAGCTGAAAGAACTATTCATTATTGATATGTATGAACTAGAGCTACTCATAATTGGCGAGTTTAAGCACTGAAATTTTGACTTAAATGCCCAGTTACCCAGTTACTTCTGAATATCCTGTTGAGTCTAGTGCAGAGAGATGAAACAAAGTTGTTATGAAACCGGCAGCGAAAATAGAACGCTCCTCGCATTAGAAGTTTTAACAAAAATTGAAAAAAGGTTAATAAAGAAAAAACGGCAGGATTCTGAAAGTTTTAATATCCCATCCTATCACAGAAACTAAGCATTTCAAATAAGTTCAAATTTGCAAAATTAGAAATTTTGTTTAATTACTGTTTCATTTAAAAAAAAATTTAGAAAAATATTTTTGAAATTATAATGTAAGGCAGCTTTAAAAAGATGTGGATTTAAATATTTCTCTGTAATTTTCCCAAGGCAATGCTCAACAAAATTAAGCTAAGCCTGCAATCCTAATCTTCATTGACAAATGAAATCTGTGATTCTAATCTGTTGTTGTTGTCGTCTTAGGTCATTAAGGCAAGGGAAGCGAATGTTCTTGTTTTCCAGTGGCGCCATCTATGGCCAAGAATTCGATTTTTATTACACCAATACGTCATACCCTTCATAGGGCGTGCCCATTCTTGCATCCATTCCTTCATCCACAGATCGTAATTTAGACCTGAGTTACAGAACGATCAATCTCCAGTGTGATCCTAATCTAAACCTGTAATATCGGGTTGAGTGAAAAATTTTCAGCCCAGGGGAGATACCTCCGCGCTAACAACAGTCATTCCCGTGGTACTTAACATTTCTCTGAATCGGTTTTTTTCACTCTAAAGCTGAAAGTTGGATCTACCCAACTATGTAATTTGTTTGTCAAAACTTCATTCTCTTATACACCAAAAAAGTGTTTAAAGTGGAGCTATCACTTCAACAGTTCAGAACGATTGTGTACTATGAGTTCCGGAACAAACTCAGTACAACTGAATGCAACGAAAAATTGTGTGAGAGTTTAGATTTCAATACTGTTTCTTTTGATACAGTAAAAGTTTGGTTTCGAAAGTTTAATGCTGGGAATTTCGACATTGAAGATAAACCACATCCTGACCACCCTATTGAGGCTGATTGTGATCAAGGCAGATGTGCATTGATCAAGGCAGACGTGTTTCAACAAAAAAAAATTGCGTTTGAGATTGACGTTTGCCAAAAAAAACAATAGTTAATGCTCTCAAGCGCATAAATGTAACGTTTAAGTTTGACCGCTGGGTGCCTCACGAATTAACAGCTGAAGACAAGAGGAAGAAAAAAGCGGCTTGTTTGGCTCTTCTCAGAAATCAAAGAAAAGAGAACATTCCAGACAGAATTGTGACCGGTGATGAAAGTGGGTGCACTACAACAATACAAACCGTAAAGAAACGTGGTCAGCACCCGAGAAATTAGCAAGTTCGGTAAAAAGATGAACGCTAATAAGATGGTGCTCCTCTGTATCTGGTAGGATTGTTTTGGAATTATCAATAAGGAGTACTGAAAAGAGTGCAGGCTATCAACAGTACAATATACAGCAATATGATAAACAAAGTTTGTGATGTCATTCGCGAAAAACGAAGAAACGAGTTCAGAAAGATGGTGGTTCTCTTTCATCAAGATAACGCCCGGCCACATGTTAGTGCGACGGCCGGCTGGACACTCTGCACGTTGGAGTGGGATTCGATGCAACATCCACCAACAAGCAAATACGTATATTATAGATGTGAATAATTTTACCCGATCTAAACTAAAATTATTCTTGAGTTATATATGGGGTTGATGCTGTGAGGTGTAAATGAGGTTGAATGAGTGGTGTAAATGAGGTTGAATAAATTGAGGTGTATTAATGAGGTTATTTTGGGGCAAAAATTATAACCTCATTTTCTTCCTCAGGTGTATTTTTTTACATCAGTCAACCTCAAAACAACATCTAAAGCACTTTAATTTTTTGTAAGG
This sequence comes from Parasteatoda tepidariorum, assembly GCF_043381705.1. NCBI lineage: Eukaryota > Metazoa > Arthropoda > Arachnida > Araneae > Theridiidae > Parasteatoda > Parasteatoda tepidariorum. The sequence continues at coordinate 16,785,381 of NC_092213.1, forward strand.
GAATATAAACTTTTTAATTTAGTCTTTCTATCCCGCTTTTTAAAGATTATAGTACAACAATGAAGTAAAGCTTCTTCTTAAATTATTTAGTTCAAAATGTTTACCTTCGTTAAAAAATTTTGAACTCTGAGCATCTTGCTCCACTAAAAACCTTAAATAAGTATGTAGTTAAATGATCCGAAATAAATGTAAGAAAACTAGCTATTTATCATTTTCTGGGAAGTATTACAAATAGCCTAATTAACAAGAAGATCACGAATTAGAAACAAACATTTATTCTCTTCTCATGCGTAAAGAAAAATTACCTAGCTAGCAAAATCTGTTTCACCTTCTGCTATTGATTCCGTCGAAGAACTCTCTCCGAACTAGAAAAGTTCAAACGAATTAAAATTCCAGAAATTAGCAGTCCTTTTAAGTAGGGTTTTCTTTTTGTTCCAGAAAGGGAATATTAACGGTACTGTTACAGTTTTCATTAGAACACTTGTGCTATCCAGTCAGAAATTCATGTTGATTAGAGAGAAAAGAGATTATGGCATATTCCTCCTCCTGAAATAGTGTTTCACTCTTTAATACCGCTTTTGGAAAACAAAGCTCCTAAAATCGTTTAAGCTTCAAGTGAAGAGTAATAAAAGAACCTGAATTTTTAAAAAGAGTAAATGGGCAGTATTTATGCTTTGTCACCTAAAATTGGCTTTTAGAAATCTTTAAAGTACTTTTTAGTTGCAAAATCTGTATTGGAAGCTATTTTATTTTGTTTTTAGGCATAAAAGGAGAATTATAGAACACCACTAATTTCTTAAAGGAAGTTATTTAACCAGACTTGCTATTTTAAAATGAAGCATTAAAGTTTAGATTATTTCTGAACATTCTGTATCGAGGTAATTGTTTCAGCAATTTTTTTTTCTTCAAAAATCTGGAAATTTATATTTATGTTATTTTTGCAATAAACCTGCCAATTATAATTTTCAGCATGGTATTTTCATTTTCGTTTCAAAACTTAAAGTTTTCATAGCATGCGATTTTTTTTTGCTCGAATTTTTGTAAAATATATTTTGTAGAAAAATATACCCTCCAATGACTATTGATTTTGAGCAACAAACAAAGGTTGATTTTCACTTTTGAAAGAGAAACATGCTTTAGTATTAAGTATAATGAAATAAATCTAAAAACTTTTTAGCACCATGCCATTTAGCATTTATTATATATAAATGCTTAATTTATTTGTTATTGCTTCTAAAATTTATTATTGAATGTTATTATTGAGAATATAAAATGCAGTATCTTAAAAAAAATTAATGAAATAAAACACATTCGCTAATATTTTGAAAAGAAAACTAGCTTCAAAATAAAATTTATTAGCATCTCAAAAAGTTTAGCCCGTAGAATTTAGGTTGAATTTAAGCTTTTAATTCCTTCTAAAAAAATTTAGTTAAGAGAGTATTATAGTTCAGACTCTTAAATAAGTGAAAATTATTGTTTGTTTTTAGTTTTAAAAAAAGGAACTCATTATTTTTAGACAGTCTGCGTATTTTTTTATCAAAAATTTAAAGCATATTTTTAAATTTCTTCTGAATTAATGTTTAGTTTTTTTTTATCAAGAACTGTTAGGATTAATAATTCGGAATTAATTTAGTTGTTAAGTCCAATTTAGATTTTTCTATTTTGCGTTTATTTTTGCTTAAAATTTTAAAAAATTCTTACTAAAAATATTAGTTTATTTTATATAATAAAACCTTCACTTAAAGTACAAAGAAATATCAAACTGAAAAGTTAACTAACTTTGATTTATTTTTGTTATCAATAAATGAATTTATACAAAAAACTAATCTTCAAGAACGATTATACCATTATCTAGTAAAATATTTCAAGAAATTACATATTTCCAAATAAGACACTAATTCTCACTGATGAACAAAAGAGTGGTACATACGATTGTACATATAAACCTTCAGTGATGATTCCAGTAAGGAATCTATTAAGAATCTGACGATTCTGGATTGTCTATTATATACCTAAGCTTTTCCGTATAATCGATAACATAGCTTTGGAACTGATTTTAAGTACAAATCAAAGCACTCCTTTTAAACAATTATCTGAGCACAAATTTACAAAACGTATCGACCATTTAACACCCAGCTGGAGCTCAATACTCGCGCAGACGACAATAATATCCTAATTCGAACCTCTCTGATTAAAACTCAATTCCAAAACAGCGAGTCATTCGACAATGTCTCCAGTCACAGTTATTAACAAAAATAGTTGAGACTATCATTCATTCCAAACGCCCTTTTCTCTTAACTGTTAACTGTCGAACGCACGTGGTAGTCATCGGGCCATCCTCCAATCGACATCGTCCATGATCTCTCGCATTGTCCTATGGGAAGCGGGGAAAGGGTGGACAACATGGCACTAGGTGATTATGTCTGAGCTGAATTCGGCAGTTTTAGAATGTTTTCGACACAATGAATGTCAGTTGTAAAGTTCTTATTTTGTTCGTTCGGCAGGGAGCTTCGATTAATTAGAAATGAGTTGAGAATGATTTTCTGTTTGTCGTTAGTCTCTGTTAGTCTAGCTGTTTGGATTGTTATATTAACGTATTGACTCTTTGACAAATATTAACAGAAGTTTTAAGCTTGGAGTTATTTGTAACTTTTAAGGGGAATAATTAATGACTTGGAATTTGTCATTAATATGTTTGTGTTTAGAAAGTTTCGTCTTCTTGCTAGAGCTGTTGTACGTCTGCCTTGTAGTATTCTTTGTTATCTAATCAAAGTAATTATGACTTATGAAAATTACAGACCAATAATAACACTTTTGAAGTTGCATTAGCTATTAGAAAAGTATAGGAGCATTAGCGAAGATCATGATTGCTGTAATGAATTAAACTGTTGGGTTGTTCAGAAAGTAATTTCGTTTTTATTTTCCTATAAAAATGAAAAACGATTTTCTTATGGTGAATAATATTTTATTGAATTATATATTGTCCATTATGGTCCGATATCTTTTTCTATCTTAATGGCAGTAGCATGATTCTTAACTCATAAAATGTTTATTCTTTACTGACAAAAAAAAAACTAATCCAGGTAATTTTTGACCTAATTTGAAGTAAAGATACCATTTGAAACCTTTTTTAGTGAATCGAACAAATGTTGTATACAACCCATTTCACGTCGCCGATGATGATGCACTTCAAAAATGTAAATCTGCAAATTTTTTAGAAGTTTGGGAAGCAAATCGCAGACGTCTAATGCGAGAGCACAAATTTCTTTCTGTAAGAACATAAGGGACCCTTACGTCTAGCTTTGAGAATGTTGCAGAATGATTCAGTGGTGATTGGGTGCATTAATTAAAGAAACTATATTTAATAACAAACAAATTTAATAAACAAAATAAAACAATATGATACGAAAAGGGGCTCTCCAATGAGCCATCCAGGTCAAACCATTGCCTGCCACATAAGTGATTGCAGAATTATTGTGCGTGATTACAACGCCCTCTTCTGGTTAGGCAGAAATTAGTAACAGAGAATAAACTTAAGCGTTTCGTACCCTTACAAAAAATAAGGTGGTTTTGAGGTTGACAAATGTGAAAAATACACCTAAGGTAGAAAATGAGATTATGTTTTGTTCCAAAAGTAACTTCATTAATAAACCACAATTTCAACCTCATTTACACCTCACAAAATCAACCTCATATATAACTCATAAATAATTTAGTTTTGATCTGGGGAAATTATTCACACTTTAAAAAAAGTACCTCTAAGAAAAGTCCCTACCGGTTTCGATATCCACTACACAATATCCTTTTCACTTATAAATATAGTGATATAAACAGGGAAACATAAAACGAAAACGTTAAAAAAAAACACCAATATCTTTTACCACATACATCAGTGATACCCGAGATTTTCTATTTTCTTCCTTAATTATGGTTGGATCTTAAAATTCCATAAACATCAAATTCAGATAAATTTTGAAATATTTTACATGAATGTAATAAAAATGAACAAGTAATCCTCATAAATTCTTTCTAAACCTAAAACATTATCCCTCATTCATTTTTAGCGAAACCAATTTACATCGACACTCTTCGATTTCTTTTCCGCGACAAAAATTGCCATCACTTTCTCCAAACATTAAGCCTCATCACTCTTATTTTATACTTGTATTGAGTTACACGCAGGTAATAAGGTCCACCATACAATTTCCCTTTTCCCTACAGATAAAGTAATAACCCAAAACAACAGGGAAAAACATAAAACAAGAACGTAAAACAAGCAACACCATTCTCTTTTACCACCACCTTCAATAAACTGAAAGCTCAGATTTTTCCCCTTTTTCTTTTCCCTAATCATGGTTAGATCTTAAATAAAAAGATTTATGGGCGCTACTGGAGGTAGTTTTTCCCGACGTAACCTGTCACTTAAAAGCACATAAATCACAATGAACTTCACAGTCACGATATAGTTTTGCCTGTTCCGTAACTTAAATTTACGAACCAAGAAAAAAGGAAATTTTCAATGATAGGGATTAAATTGGGGATTTGAAAGACATATTAAAAATAGCATTTGCTCACATTTCGAATAATATATCTTTCTCAGACAGTACCCTCGCTTTGTGTGGCATAATTTCTCGATCGAGCTATAAAAGATTTTATTGTTTTTGGGGTGATTAAAGAAATTTATGAAGTCTGATCCTACATTTTCAAGGATTATATTTTTCAATTTATTTTCTGAAGATAACTGTTTTAGTGGCGCCCAATCCTCTAATATATTTTCCATTATTGATCATTTTATCTAGAAAATAAGTGATAAAAGTGGATTATAATTTTAAAAAGATTCATTAAAAACATATATTGCATGTAAATATTATAAACGCATTCTTAGGAATATTCTTATCTGTATCACGGAAATTCGTTTCATGGTGTTTTTGACTGTCGTGACAAAATAATGCTAAGCCACATTTTTCACATTGCTAATGAGAACTAACAATAAAAGCATCTTTACTGAAAAACATTAGTATTTCTGTGTAAGCAATGATATGGTTATGTTACCGAGTGAATATTCCTTAAAATTGTAGCGTACGAAAATAATTCGGCAAAAAAGCTTCACGCAAAAAATTTCATTTTCAATTCAAAATGTTCATTTCCCCCTAAGTTCTTCATATTGAAATCGGGAAATGTGTTATGATGTATGGTTCTTATTTTTAATTTTTTTTTCAATATTTTTAAAAAAAATTTTATAATCCGTCGTTTAAATTTTGTCTCAAATTCCGAACGCTCCGTGGCAGAAAATGGGACCAATATACTCAACATCAACTTTATGCTGATATTGACTGCAGGAGAAAAGTCATTGAAATTCTTAAATATACCTTAGAAGATCTGCTTGCCCCCGAGAGTACACCAGACTAATTTTATCTGGTTTTTTTTTAACTTTTGCCATTTAGATTTCACGGTTTTAATATTTGCTTTTTAGTATTTTATCTCGGCACTTACCGTGTTTTGGTGACTTGGTCCTCCTCTTGGACTAACATTCTCATCATACATAGGACATTCGAAATGAATATTTGGACCTTGGTGAACTTCAGCACCCTCAGTCTTATCTGGTGTCATCTTTGAATATTTATTCTTTTAAGAGAAACTTTGGTATATCTTAGAACATTTTTAATCCTAGAGGCCTTGAAAAGGGAACACTTGAACTTTTAGTAGACTATTTTAATTATTCTATTAATCTTATTTTAGTCTTATATGTTTTTAACGTGATTTTTCGTATTTTTACCATTTGATGTTTCACCTGACGTTTCACCTGATGTTTCACCTTTTTATACGTTTTTATCTGTATTTTTAACATTTTTATTTTTGGTTAATTTTACGCATTTTGGTGTTTTAAGCACTTTTGACTTTTTTTGAGAATTCTGTTTCATTTTTATCTGTCTGATGTCCTCGATATTGTGATTTTTCTTATGTGTATCAATCTTTTTGGTTTCGATTTTACTTTACTGTAATTTTCTAGTGTTTAGTTCACGTGACAACGAGTGAAACCCTTTTCCGAAAACTCCTTCGGGGGTAGGTCGGTTACTATTAGTCTTTATAACCGTCGTTGAATAGCCGACCCAATTCTGTGGGTTTACGACTTCTAATGTTCGACTCTGTAGCCTTGCAATTTTGAACCTAATCTAGAAGACAAGGGAACTCCTGGATCAAATGTTGGGAGAAATTTGCCTTCGGGAAGGACTTTTTGATGGAATTAATCCGCATTTGCGTTATATGAAGATAAAGAACACGAGAATCTCGCACTGTTAGCCTGACGGTAAGGGGACTCTAACCCATTATCCTTCTATCAATGAGGATATTTTACGTTAGCACTGTGTTCGGTTCGAGACGGGTGCGGAATTCGAATCGACCTGCTACAGCTGAGATCGAAATCTCTACCCCAATGAGTCACCACAACTAATCTAAAGAACGTGATCCATTAAACTCCGTTTATTAATTTCTATAAAATTACTAAGTAGGCAACAAAAAATCCATCGTTTTTTGTTTTGTCTTTTTTTTTTTTTTTTTTTTTTTTTTTTTTTTNTTTTTTTTTTTTTTTTTTTTTTTTTTTTTTTTTTTTTTTTTTTTTTTTTTTTTTTTAAAGTTTAATGAGTGGGAGCACTCCATTCTTTTCTGTTAGTTTTCTTGTCCGNAGACAGTGCCCTCGCTTTGTGTGGTATAATTTCTCGATCGAGCTATAAAAGATTTTATTGTTTTTGGGGTGATTAAAGAAATTTATGAAGTCTGATCCTACATTTTCAAGGATTATATTTTTCAATTTATTTTCTGAAGATAACTGTTTTAGTGGCGCACAATCCTCTAATATATTTTCCATTATTGATCATTTTATCTAGAAAATAAGTGATAAAAGTGGATTATAATTTTAAAAAGATTCATTAAAAACATATATTCCACGTAAATGGAACAAATGTATTTTTAGGAATATATTCTTATCTGTATCACGGAAAATCGTTTCATAGTATTTTTTTACCGTCGTGACAAAATAATGCTAAGCCACATTTTTCACATTGCTAATGAGAACTAACAATAAAAGCATCTTTATTGAAAAACACTTGTATTTCTGTGTAAGAATGATATGGTTATGCTACCGAGTGAATATTCCTTAAAATTATAAAGCACTAAAATAATTCGGATAAAAAGATTCATGTTAAAATTTTCATTTTTGCAATAATGTGGTTTGCGACTATTTTCCCCTAAGTTCTTCATATTGAAATCGGGAAATGTTTTACGATGTAAGATTCTTGTTTTTTTAACAGTCGTTGAATAACCGACTCAATTCTTTGGGTTTACGACTTCTAATGTTCGACGCCGTAGCCTTGTAATTTTGAACCTAATCTAGAGGACAAGGGAACTCCTGGATCAAATATTGAGCGAAATTTGCCTTCTTGAAGGACTTTTTGATGGAACTAACCCGCATTTGCGTTATATGGAGATGGAAAGAACACGAGATTCTCGCACTGTTAGCCTGACGGCAAGGGGATTCTAACCCATTATCCTTCTATGACTGAGGATATTTTTCGTCAGCACTGTGGTCGGTGCCAGACGGGTGCGGAATTCGAATCGACCAGCTATCGCTGGGATCGAACCCGGGTCATCTCATTGGGAGGCGAGCTCTCTATCCCCTGAGCCACCACGGATCACGATGTACGGTTTAACAAATATAAATGAAATAAAAACTAATTGAAAAGACGTGATCCATTAAACTCCGTTCATTAATTTCTATAAAATTACTAAGTAGGCAACAAAAAGTCCGTCGCTTTTTGTTTTGTCTTTTTTTAAATTTTTTTAAAGTTTAATGAGTGGGAACACTCCATTTTTTTCTTTTCCGTTGACGTGTTAAATTGCTCATCAACGAACTCAACTGAGAGACAGAAAGAAGGTGCGACTTTCAAGTCAAAATTATGAATGGTTCTTTCAGTTATGGTACAGCAAAATCAAAAGCAAAAAAAAAAGTGATGCCAAAATTGCTTATTTTTCCAAAACTATTACATCTTTATTATCTAAATATTAACATGAATTAAATCGAACAAAAGACATTTAGATTCTGGTTGCACAAAACGTCCTGTTTTCGAATAATCTAAAACATTACTCTAAAAATATTTAATCAAANATAAAAAGTTATAAATAGATTTTTGTTTTGGATTAGAGGCGACAGTGAATTAATATGTCTGCATAATAATGAAATAAAAAGAAAGTATCCGTTACATTGATCTAGAAGAGAAGAAATAAATATTTTATATTCATGTTCGTTTTTAAAAGATTAAGTCTTTGATTTATTTTAAAAGTAATTCTATTAATAAAAATAAGCTTAAGTAATGAAAGATATTTAAAAGGATAGGAAATAAATATGTTATGCCAATTGTGGCATCACACCAAAATTGCTTATTTTTCCAAAACTATTACATCTTTATTATCTGAATATTAACATGAATTAAATCGAACAAAAGACATTTAGATTCCGGTCGTGCAAAACGTCCTGTGTTCGAATACTCTAAAACATTATGCTAAAAATATTTAATTAAATCGGAATTGAGATTAAGATTAAGATAAAGATTAAGAATAATAATAACGACGGAAACTTTGTTGCTAGAACAAAGGTATATTAATTTATGTATCCTGCTCTGATAGTGCGCGAGAAAATAAACTGACCACTCCTAATAACTATTGATCTAATGATACTCATCTAATGAACTATTGACAACTATTGATCTAATGATACTGATCTAATGAACTATTGACAACTATTAATCTAATGATACTGATTTCATGAACTATTGATCTAATGATACTGATCTAATGAACTATTGATCTAATGATACTGATCTTATGAACTATTGATCTAATGATACTGATCTAATGAACTATTGATCTAATGATACTGATCTAATGAACTTTTGACAACTATTGATCTAATGATACTGATCTAATGAACTATTGACAACTATTGATGTAATGACACTGATCTAATGAACTATTGACAACTATTGATCTAATGATACTGATCTAACGAACTATTGAAAATTATTGATCTAATGATATTGATCTAACGAACTATTGACAACTATTGATTCAATGATACTGATCTAATGAACTATTGACAATTATTAATCTAATGATTGAGTAGTTATAGGACTCAATCTTAATGGTTTAAAGGTGTGACCTCAAATACGCTAATCAATAAGTACAGACGATAATTTAAGTAACGAAATCAGACACAAAAGCGTATACTTTCTCTGAATAAACGTACCTTTTTTTCGTTTTATTTGGATTTCCGACCCCCAAAATTTGGAGGGTAGCCGCAATCTGGGAATCATGTTTACTAATAGTTTGGTCGGGAGAGAAGTCCAAATTTAGGATCCCTTAATGTTAATTCGATTTGCTGCGTACTTCACTAGGTCTCGAGGACTTCTTAAGCGAAGTGAAAAAAATCTTGCACACAATTATAAAATTCGTTTGTCACAAATATACTTTCATGCAAAAAATAAATTTTAGTAAATATTTATTACTTTTTTGTTATTTAATTTAGTAATAATCGAGAAAATTTTTTAAATTGTAAGGTATAAATTTCTTGCATCATTATAAAGTACGTAATTTGAAATGTCAAAATACAAAATTCAACTGAAATCGGTTGTATTGTTCATGAGAAATCGAATTCTAACTATACGACTTTTTTAAATTTCGATTTTTCAAGAACTATTCGACCGATATAGTTCAAATTTTGAATTTTTCCATGTAAAATTAAACATTTTAACATGATGCAAAAATTTTATATCAGGAAATTCAAAATTTTTTGAATTATTTCTGAATAAAATTGCAAAATATAATAAATATTCACAAAAATTTATTTTTTGCATGGAATTTAACTTTGAACAAACGAATTTTATAATTGTGTGCAAAAACTTTTCAATTCGCTTAAAAAGTTCTCGAGGTTTTGTGAAATGCGCAAAAAATCAAATTAACATTAATGAGTCCAAACTTTGGTGACCAAACTATTGAGACTATATTTCCCAGATTGCGGCTACGCTTTAAGTTTTGTGGTTCAGAAATCCAAATCCGTTGAAAAAAAGGCATGATTATTCATGAAAGTACTTTTTTGTGCCTCATATCGTAACTTAAAATATCGTTCGCTTAAAATATTAGCATATTTAAGGTCACCCCCTCGAGCTATTAAGATTGAGTCCTAGAAACTGAAGATATAATCATGAGATCAAAAGATATTCAGGGTGGTCCGTTTTTATTCTGCGCATTGTACTCTAAAGTTATATTGAATTTAAAATATCTTTAAGCACTAAATTTAACACATCGGCTACTAAATTTAGCGTGCAATATAGGTTTTGATATTTTCCTGAAAATTAACACTCCAATTCTAGCTTCTCTAGAACCAAATTCAGAATAAATAAAGACGAAAAATGTTAAAAGAGTTTCGAAGATTTAAAATTCTTGAAGAAAAGAAAAATGGAATATGCAAATTGCGCTCTATTAAAATTCTTATTTCTATCTTGAAACGCAAAAAGGCCAACCTCGGTCGCAAAAAATTTATTATTTGAGTTAAGTGCTTCAAATGCATAAATTATTTAGAAAAGAACCAAGCATACAAATATTTGCATACGCAAATATGAATCCCTCAAATAAATGCCTCTAAATTAGTTGTTTAGTACAGCAATTTATAGATTTAAAAAAATCCTAAATTAGCTTTTAAACAAGCTTTCAAGTATTTTTCTGGATTCTATTTTTTTATTTTACAGAAAAATGGGTTTTTAGTTTAAGTTATTATTTTATTGTTTAAATTCTGTTTAGCTAATTTTATTTTAGAAAAGAAGAACGTACCAAATGAAATCTTCATTTGCGTAATTCAGAAAAACGTAGTATTCTAAAAGCGTTATTCATAGGTGTAAAAACGTCTGAAATCGATGACCGAATTTGTAACTTAATGATTTTGTTAAATAATTAAAATACTATTTAGATAAACTATTTTATAAATTGTTCAGAATTTAGTTTTTCTAGATTTATGTTCATAGGTGTAAAAACGTCTGAAATCGATGAATGAATTTTTAATTTAATGATTTTGCTAAATAATTAAAATGCTATTCAGATTAACTATTTTATAAATTGTTCAGAATTCAGTTTTTCTAGATTTATGTTCATAGGTGTAAAAACGTCTGAAATCGATGAACGAATTTGTAACTTAATGATTTTGTTAAATAATTAAAATGCTATTTAGATTAACTATTTTATAAATTGTTCAGAAATCCGTTTTTCAAAATTTATTTAATTAAATCATTCAGTTANAACGTCTGAAATCGATGAACGAATTTGTAATTTAATGATTTTGCTAAATAATTAAAATACTATTTAGATTAACGATTTTATAAATTGTTCAGAATTCAATTTTTCTAGATATGTATTCATAGGTGTGAAAACGTCTGAAATTGATGAGCGAATTTGTAATTTAATGATTTTGCTAAATAATTAAAATACTATTTAGATAAACGATTTTATAAATTGTTCAGAAATCAGTTTTTCAAGATTTATTTAATTAAATCATTCAGTTAGTGATTTTATAAAAAGTTAGTGGCATAATAGGCAATATAGGGATGCAATAGCTAAGTATTCTTCAGATATTTCATGACTCAGTTAAATATTCAGTTAGTTATCGATGTAGTTAGTGATTTATATATTTGATGAGTTGTAAATATTAAGTTACAGATTTATGAAAAATAATAAATGACTTAGAATAATAAAATTATAAACCATATTTTCAAAAAATTGTTTTTATCAAAAGCGCTTTTTTATTTAATTTTATACTTGCAAAAACCGCCCCGATTTCTAGTCAATCATTAAAATATCTCTTAGTGCTGTTTTAGCATTTCATAAGAATTCGAAAAACGCGTTAAGTATATATCAGGAAACAATACTAAGCATATAAAAATATTTTTTTTACGAAAATATCACAGTAAAATATTAAAATTTAGTGAACCAGTGATTAATTTAGTTTAAAATTGGAACTTATACTTGACAATGCAATCAATGAAACAAAAGTTATTCAGAATAATAGCTTTTATCTTTCTATTTTTCTTTTTTTTTCATTCACAAAAAGATTTAAATTACTTTTTTCATGCTATAAGTAATAAGCTCATACAGCATAACAAGACATTCTAAATTCCATTTCGAAACTAATGGAAAAGGGAAATGATCTGTAGCTGCAAAGATAATGAAACCTAAAAAGATATGTCTAATGAATCCTGAAACCAATTAGCAGCTGTGTTGCGTAGTTTGTAATCGAATTCCAGGGGATGGAGCGATATATCGAAGAACTCTCTCAACCGTTATTATCGCAGTGATAAACCCCACAAAGAAATTTTATTGAAAATTTCTCTTAGCATTCCATTACAATACATTTGTTTCCAAACGAATTCATTCTAATTAATCCTGAAAGTTTAATACGTTCGCAAATTAACTATATAGCTAATTTTGAATTTGCTATAGTTTGTAAACTACTTCTGTATAGTTACTAGAACTCCAACATTAAGTAGCTAATGTAAATGCATATTCTTCAGTGTTTTATTTTCTCAGTAATAAACATTATTTAAAATGATATTCATTAAGAAATTATCCCGTTAAAATTACGGTTTTGAATCGGCAGATTTGGTTGCATAAAACAGTAAAACTCATAAGTTTTTTTTACCATACGAGAACGAGATTTTTCCGAAATATTCATAAAATAAATCTCTTATCATGACATTTTTTACATTACAAGATCAAGCTCTTTCTACGTAAAAATTACGGAGAAAATCAATTATAAAAATGGATTTCTACCATAACAATAAAAATATTTCTTACAAAAAGAAATATTCTTATCTAAGAGTTACGGAAAGTATTCGTAGTCACAACGGATATTTACTATATACCAAATTTGTGAAAGAAATCTCTACTTATGAATCCTTTATGGCAGAATTGTGAATGGTGCTAGCCGGGAGCACAATTCATTCTGACCATTCATCGCTGGGATTCGAACCTGGGTCTTCTCATAAGGTGAAGCGTGCTCTATCCTCTTATCCGTAACACCTCTAGTGTTTTATTATGAGGAATAGTCTTGGAGGTTGAAATCATATTTAAGTGCAAAAAAAGTGTAAAAAGTAAGAACATGCATGGAAATTAATCGTAAAAAGATTTGAAAGAACGTAAAGTTATCGAAATGTAAACAAAACTGAATGGTAAAAAATAGAATTTGAACTGAAGTCTTTAATCCGTTTATGATTAGGGTGAAAATTTATTGCGTTGACAAAACTGCTTTAAACCGTCAAATATAGAAGGAAAGTCTAGAAAAAGTAATTATACTTTTTACATTGTTGATTAGATCTCGAGAAACTTAAAAGTTTTTACATGAATTGCCGAGTATGTTACTATACAAAATACATGACAGAATGAAAGTTTTTTATGCTATAAACATCTGCTTTAAAAACGTATCAGTGCAGAGTACGCAGAATAAAACAAGCAAGCAGTCTGAATAATTTTTTATCTGTTGATTTGATTTTTATGCATTATGATTCAATCATATGACTCAAACCATTATGATTCAATCATAATGGTTTGAGGGCTTAATTTTAAGTATGCTATTTAATTTGGGCATATGAAATTTAAAGTAAAGAAATCTGGCACAAAACGTTATTTCTTTAAATAAAAACTAGTGGGCTGTGCCCCCTGCTCGCTAACGCTCACCAACCCCCGAAAATTGCTAAGCAATCTTATATGGTTTGCTTCGCAAACCAAGCTCGTTTCGCTCGCTACAAACTTAGGTACATTGCAAATACACAAAATTCTAAGAATTCAAAACAATCATTCAAATCCATATAAAAAAATTTTTTTAAAAAAAGTACATCTTTTTAGTAAATACTAAGTCTTTAAAATAATTTTGAATTCAAATGAATGACATATAATTCGTTAAACCTATTAGAAATGTGCTATAGTATAAAATCTGAAGATAAAATTTCCAAAACTGATACCTCTTTAAAAAGGTTAAAATTTTGACTATAATTAAGTCTATTAAAAATTGAAATAAGTGAATTGCAATGGAAAAATCTGCAGAAACAAAACATTGAATTTCGGAAGAAATCTCATTTGGGGAGAATGCTCTCTCTTGTCAAAAAATACAAAATAAACTGACCTCAAATAAAACTCAAAGGACTTCGAATCAAATAACTAGGGAAACTACTACCACGTTTAATATAAAAGGAAGATTTATTAACTAAACAATAAAATTACAGCATCGCAGTTCCAAGAAACAAATCTCACACTCACTCAAAAAAACAATTTATATTCTAATTAATCACCATAGCAACCACAAAAATCTTCTCGTTACCATCTATAAATTGATATATAATAAATAAATTATTTAACAAAAAATACGATGCACATAAGCGCATAATATTTTACACTCTGGTTATTTCAGTTTCCGTTTTTAAAAACGCTATATGTTGAACCACCTCAACTAGATTTTACATGTGACATTTTTAGCGGCAATCATTGGTCGATTTTCTAGCGTTGCCATTCGGGGAGTTGTTATGAGGCTTTTTTGTCACCGTGTAAGAGAAATATATATATAGATGGTTCTTTTGCGACGTTTTCGTATTCTTAACTTTCAAATACACTCTGTATAAAATTTTAGTGTATTGTTTCAACTATTGTTGGTATTGAGATAAACTGAAATTTTGACAGTGCGTGTAGTCACTTTTCTATTAACTTTTTCACTGTTAGTGTTTTATTTATTTAGTTATTTATTTTGTTTACTGAAAATGCATTTTTCACAAGCATTAGAATCAATATAATGGCAACTTTGCAACGAAAAAAATTAAAAAAACAAGCATTAAATACTATATTGGCACTAACTCTTTCGAAAAAATTTACTATTTTGTCAATTTATATAATTTTAACATAATAAAGCAGTTCTGTACTTAAAATTGCATTCAATTTACCTAAACCCCAAAAAGGATGGCAACTATACACCGTATTTTTTTAAAGTGATGCAAGCATATATGGCAACGTTACTTTTAAAAAGTAACGAGTAAAAGTACAAGTATTTTTAAAAAAAGTAACGAGTAAAAAGTAAAAAGTTCTTATTTTAAAAATTAACGAGTAAAAAGTACTAGTAAATGTACAAGTACTGAACAAAAAAAGTAACGATTTAAAAGTACATTTCTAGGAACTCGAAAATTCAAAGTAACCTAAAAGCTTATTTAATAATATTCTTATGTTCTTTAATGTTTTTGCAAAATTGTTGTTATTTATTTAATTATTTTTAAAGTTATGGACATTAATTTATTTTTAAATTCGGAAGAATTTTATAATATTATCGTTTAATATAATTTTAATATCAAACTTTTTATGGATTTGCACGAAAATGAAATTTTATCTATTGATTTTAATTTTTTGTTTATTATTTTTATTTATTTTAATTACCATTGATTTAAAATTGCTTTACTCTATATAAACGCGTTTTAAAAGCACAAACATAAGCAAAGCAAACACGGGGTTTCAGATAGCTTTGTGATCTTTGAGTTAGTAAAAAATAATTGAATGTGCAGTATAAGGTGAAACAGAACAGTCTACAGTTTTATTTGTAACAATAGCTAATGCGGAAGTCATGCGAGAAAATAATTTTCCGAACATTTCTGACTAACGGAATAATTAAAATTTGTAAGCGAATTTTAGTATCAGCGGCTAAATTAATACCTGCGAGTTTTCAAGAGTTAAAATAGTAATTATAATAGTTTTCAATAGCACAAGTAGTTCTGAAGTTCTTAGAGATTTGACTGGGCGTTGTTTGACAAGGTCGGGCATAAACATAATTTTAGTAAAAAATTTACTAGGTACAAATATATTTAGTAAAAGATGTATTAAGACAAAAATGTATTATTAGTGAGTTCAAAAAGAAAATTGAAAAACGTAATAACAAAATCCAAAATTTTTTATTTTAAATTTTTTAAATAAATGTATAAAACTCGAAAAGGAATGAAAATAACTTGCTAATTGATATTTTTATTCATTTTGCAAAAGAATTGCATTTTGAAAGTGGTGTCACTGAGTCTGCTGCGAGAATTTCTCAGCACGTGTTTCCACGCTAATAAGCGCTCCACGGGAGGTCAAGGTATTTAAACACGAAGTTAGCTGTGAATGTATATATATTGCACACTAATTTTATAAATTAAAAAAGCATAAATAAATTTTAAAAAAATGTTTATTTTTTTTATTTTATTTTTTTAGAAAGCTTACCGAGTTTTAGAAAAAAGTAACGATTTCATTCGACATTTCCGTTACAAATACTTGTACTTTTTCCCTAAAAAAGTAACGAAAGTACAAGTAAAAGTACTAAATTTAAAAAGTAACGAAGTACAAGTAAAAGTACGTAATTTTTACTTGTACCGGTGGTACAAGTAACGAAAGTAAAAGTACTGCCATATATGGATGCAAGGCATAGTCGCAGTTTGGAAAATATGACCCAAATAGTAAAAGCAGAAACCCGTAATGTTAATTTCCCGTTTTGAGTATTTCGCTTGCACGTATTTTACGTTTGCGAATTTTTGCCCGAGAACATTTTAAGCAATTTTTGTAACCTATTAAAAAATAATCTATTTAATCATTTAAAATATCCCTTCATCCTTTTTATTAAATTGAATTAAAGTATATAAATATTAATTGAAGTAGTTTAAAATCTTGGTGTTATAATTTAAGTTATAATTTAAAATCTAAATACATTGTATGGCCACACTTTCAAATTTTTAATGAAAACGTTTTCCGTAAAAACTACTACAGTGTTATATGTAGCCAATAAGATGTTTCAGTGTATAGTACTTTCTTTTCAAGTAGTAATTCTTAAAATATTTAAACTACCTATTTGAAATTATTATTAACATATAGTTTTAAGTAAAAATGGAAAAAGGGTGGCTTATCACTGAAACTCGTAGTCATTTCAAACTTTGGAAGAGAATACTAACGTAACGTATACGATAACGTTGACGATTCTTTTATTTTACATTACATTTTATTTTATTTTAAAAAAAAACCTTTTAATTAATATTTGAACATTTCTCAGGAAAATTTAAATTGGTTTTTATAGCTTTCATTATGTCCGTTTTTTTGCAACCAATTCTTCATTCCTGAATTATAATTAAAAAAACGCATCATTTTGGTTATGTAAGCCACCAGAGCGTTTAAAAACCGAGCATAACGTTACAAAAATATTTCAAACGCATTTGGGAGTAAAAAGTTTGAAGGACACATATTAAAAATTCACACACACAAAAAAAAGCATTGTTTATGCTGCAGTTTTGCTTTTCAAAAGATAGTAAGATGGTTCTTTTTTAGTTTTTAGTAAGAATGCTCTATATACTTTAAAGTAAAATTTATGGTGATTTAATAAGTACACTGTAAAACATTTAGCGCATTTCAACGCCGAGAAATCATGGCTTTTACACCAAAATGAAGCAGTATACGAAACTCGTGAATCTAGGTGCTTTACTGCATCAAAAATGTTCTTTTAAACACCTTGGTGTAAATTAGCTGTCCTAATTCTGTTATTCAATAACTCTAAAATTTATAGTTGATATGATATACGATACGCATAGTAGTAAGAGAAATTATTTTTATGATGCAATATGGAGTAAGAATCAATATTTTATGATGCATCTATCAAATTTTTTTTTAAAAATAAAATTAGTATAACAATCAAACATACTCACAAAAATGGATGGAATATTAATATGAATTCGTATTAGGCTTAAAAAAAACGGAAGCGAATGGAAATGTAATGTCTTAAAATTATTTAATACTATTAACAGATTTTTGTCAAACTTCTTATGAGAGCGTAATTATCTTTAATTTTTCACTAAAACCAATCATGTCTTTTATAATAGTAATTTTCTGTGAACTGTTCTACACTATGGAAGGTGAAATCAAGCTCTCATTTTCTCTGCTCGGTGTTAAACTAAAATATTTTATCATCTGACGAATCGTGGTCACTACTATTGGCGAAAATAAATCATGAATGAAGTATATGACTCTGATTTTAGTTTAAACTTTCTCACTTATTGGTGCTAATAAATAATTACACTATCTAAAGTGTGTATGAATGCTCAATTCGGTATTGAGTAGAAATAGAACACAATTTTTTGAATTTTTCAACAACAAATTCAGGTAGGTACTACACCACAGTTTTTAAAATGCAATATAATTAGCTTCAGCTGGGTAATATGAAACCAACTGCGTTAGTTAAGATACGCGCTTATTCTAAAGATAATTGCGTGCAAAAAAAAATTTAATAATTAATTATTATTTTAATTATATTAATAATATATATTATATAATATTTAATTATTATTATATTATATTATTCAATATTTAATTAAAATTATATCATATTATATCATATTGTATTATATTATATTATATTATATTGTATTATATTATATTGTATTGTATTGTGTTGTGTTGTGTTGTGTTGTGTTGTGTTGCGTTGTATTGTATTGTATTATATTATATTAATATTATATTAATTTTTTTAATGTTGTTGTTGTGACTTATCCTTCAAATGCCCGAAGAAGTCAGACAAGGTCCATCAGACCTTTGACCCTAAGAAAATTGAAATCCACAAGGGGGGATGAGTATATGTCCTCTCTGGAAAGTCCCAAACAGTCCAGGATGTGTTCGGGAGAAGCCTGCTCAGTTTGACCTTTGGAGCAGATCTCGAAGATTCTCCTGCTTTCGAAAAACTTCGAATTATTTTAATAATTATATTAAATTAATTTTTTTTTTACATTTACACAAATAGTTGATCTTGCCTTTTTTATGTTTGAAGATTTTAAAACTGAAATTTGTTTTGTTCCTAAAGCTGTATACTGTTTTTAATTGACGTTTTTAGTCAATTGTTTGTCGCTGTGTGCAAGTTTAAAAGCGTTATATATAAGGAAAGATCGCGAAAATGTTGTAACAAATTACTAGGCGAGTTAGAGCTTATCATCAGGATTAAAATTGTATGGGAACCCATGCCCGGAAGTATCGTGTGACTTCTGATTTGGTTGGAATCACAAGAAGAAACAATTCTAACTAGGAAATTGCCACTAACTGCGTATAACGATATTTCTGGGTTTAATGAGCTTTAATTCTTCAAGAAGTTTATCGCAACATTTACGTGTTCCCTTGTTATGTATAACTATTTTAAATCTGTACATTAGGGCATGAAATAGAATAAAATGTAATTTTAAAAAAATCTGGAGCTAGGAGAGAGGGAAATCGATAGCACATTTAAAATCAGTGATACCAAAGTATGTAAGATCTGTTAAAATATCTAATGCAAAAAAAAAAAAATGTTCCTCAGAATAGTTCTTTTTTCATGGATATTCTTCTCAAGTTATATAATTGTGTACAAAAGCGCTTAGTTCTTTGGCGGCATACATAAGAAGTAAAATTTACTTGACCACTTGGTGACCACTTTCACGACGAAATGATTTAAATTATATTTTCCAGATTCTGGTTACGCCCTATTTTTATAGTCTAAAATCCAAATCCATGGCAAAATAGGCATATTAATTCAGGAAAACTACATTTTTGCATCGGATTCCGTAACTTGACAGATTATTAGTTAGCATTTATTAATTTGTAAATTTAAGATTAATACTTTAGACTATTAAGCTGAACACTTAGCACGTAAACTTTTGATTATAAGAACGACGTAAATTTGTCCCCATCTTTCTTCATTCTCGGCTATCGCAGTTTTTCTAGTTTGGTTTTTCGCTTTTATTATCCATCGGCAAAATGGGTCTTCGTTTGGATCTGATGGCGTTCACACACTTTTCAACTGTGTTCAAGGGTAACAGTATAAACAGCGCGCATGCGTCGTCATTGCATGTACACTGTGGTGACTGCTGCTGGTTTTCTTTTTATGTAATCTTGTAATCTAGTAATAAGTATTTGTTGTAATCTTTTTTATTATTAACGTATAATTACTGGCTTGATTGAACTGGAATGATTGTATAAGAAAAATTACTGGATTGATTGTATAATTACTGGATTGATCACTACTCGGTGATTTCAATATAAATCTGAATGCTGAGGAAGGAACAGTATTTTGTGACGTCTTGAAACGCGTACATAGGCTGGATTTGAAAACCAATTCGACGACAAACATCAATTGAGAACCCATGATTTGAAATGTTGTAGCGTTTAACGGAGTTAATCCAGAAAGAAAAACATTTGAACAATGGGTAACCAGTGATCACAATAAGACGTTCAGAACTTTTTTTTAAATTATTATTATTTTATTTTTAATCAGAATTGTAAATAACGAAGAAGAAAGTTATAGTTTTGCTATTGAAACGTGTTTTTATTCAACTAAATAATTTAAAATTGACGGTAATTGAAATTAATTATTAATTATTTAATTAATAATAATTACAAAATAATAAATAATTTTTCATCTTTTAATTTTTTCCCTTTTTTCGTTGACAATTTCACGTCTGATGTTACAAATAGATTTTTTTTCTCATTTACAACTAACGAGTCTTGAGAATGGGCGAATATTTTTGATCTCTTTAAACATTTCGACTTTCAATACCATCTTCCTAATTTTGAAGCCAATGAATTATAAAGTATATCTTTTCGTTCAGTTCCGTGGGATTGTTCATTTAAGAATTTAAAATAATTTAATAATTGTTTAATATTTTGGAAATTAGCTAGCATGTCATACGGAATTTCTGAGGAAATATTTTTAATACTTTTTGTTATTTATAAATAAACGGTAATTTTTTTAAAAAGATATACGCTATAACGAAACTAAAATTTAAATGAAATGCCAAAGGAAAGTAAATATATAAATACAATTGTTAGGTATAAAAAACATTTTGATACATAAAAATTTTATTAAACATAAATTTTATTAAAATTTAGTTCAAATTTAGAACAACAAAAATAAAAAAAAATAAATCTTCATAAATTCTTTAAAAAACTGAATGTATAAAATCTCGAAACAAAAAATTAACTGAAAAAATCTGGTAATTTAATAATAGGAAACATAATAATTATTTCACATTTATTTTGATTTTTTTTCATAAAAAGTAAGGAAACAAAAAATGCTTTTAAAAGGCATATTTTGCATTACTTAAAAAAGCGTCAAAATAAAGCTTTAAATAAAAATCTATTTCTTTTCATCTTAAAATCTCTTAAATCATTGGGTGGAAATTAAACGTGAAGAAAAAATAAGTCAAATTATTGCGAAGTATCGAATTTGCTAATGGAAGTAGATATTGAATTTCAGTCTACTTAAAAATTTTTTCCGCTTGTTTCTGTTATCTCTCGAGAATTTGCATTTAAAAACCGAGAAAAAATAAAATAATAAAAAGCTTAAATATTTACGGAAGACTGAATGAGAAATCTTTCTTTAAAAAGCTTTTAATTCCTTTAAAAATGCTTTCATCAAAACAAAATTTAATCAGTTAATTGCTATCTTTTCTAATTCAAAAATTGTTTTAGGTTTTAACGCGAATGGGAGCGCTGTAGCGGAAACGTATTCTTAGGTAATACAAAATATTTTTTATGTGTTTGGATAAATGCATTTTAAAATAAAATAAATAGTAAGTTATTTTTTAGACATTTTTGAAAAACGTAACACCATTCAGTGTTGCGTTAACTTTAAAGTCTACTTTTCATGCTTTTACCTAAATTCTAAGTTTACTTTTGGCATTTTTAGTTAACTTTTAAGTTTACTTATTACGTTTTTAGTTAACGTTTAAGTTTACTTTAGACGTTTTAAGTTTAATTTCGACGTCTTTATCTAACTTTTAGGTTTTCTTTCGACGTTTTTAGCTTACTAATTTATTAGCTATCTACTAAATAACTAACTACTGATTAACTAATTACGTTTTTTTTAAACTTTTGTTCAATTAAAAGTTGTTTTTTTTAAGCTAACTGAAAATGTATTTTGTTAACTTTATAGTTTCCAGTTCATAGTTAACTTAATCAGTCAATTGCAATATTTTTTAATTCGAAAATTGTTTTAGGTTTCAACACGAATGGAATCGCTGTAGCGGAAACGTATTCTTAGGTAATACAAAATATTTTTTGTGTGTTTGGATAAATGCATTTTAAAATAAATTAAATAGTAAGCTATTTTTTTGGCATTTTTGAAAAACGTAATACCATTCAGTGTTGCGTTAACTTTAAAGTCTACTTTTGATGCTTTTACCTAAATTCTAAGTTTACTTTTGACATTTTTATTTAACTTTTAAGTTTACTTTTTACGTTTTTAGTTAACGCTTAAGTTTACCTTAGACGTTTTAAGTTTAATTTTGACGTTCTTATCTAACTTTTATGTTTTCTTTTGACATTTTTAGCTTACTAATTTATTAACTATTTACTAAATAACTAACTACTAATAACCTAATTACTAATTTAATGAATTGCTGAAATTAATCAGTCAACTGTAATATATTCTAATTCGAAAATTGTTTTAGGTTTTATCACCAATGGAAGCACCGTAGTGGAAAGATATTCTTAAGTAACGCAAAATAATTTGTTTTTGAAGTGTTAGGATAAATTCATTTTAAAATAAAATAAATAGTATGTTATTTTTCGACGTTTTTGAAAAGCGCAATATGATTCAGCTATTTTTTAATTTTTAAGTATGTTAACTTTGACTCATTTAGCTAACTTCTAAGCTTACTTTTGATGATTTTAGCTAACTCATTTACTAACATAATTACTACCAATTAAATAATGATCAATTAACTGATATTACTAACTTAATTCACTTCAATTTTAATAGTCAACTTTTAAATTTCTTTTTTTTACTATTCGTTGACTTTTAACTTAACTTAATAAATAAATTTCTAAATTTAATCCTCTAATTGCTATCTCTTTTAATTCAAAAATTGTTTTTGGCTTTTATCACAAATGGAAGTGTTGTAGCGGAAACATATTCTTAGGTAACATAATTTTTTTTCGATGTTTAAGGATAAATGCATTTTAAAATAAAATAAATAGTATGTTATTTTTCGACATTTTCGAAAATCGCTATACCATTTAGTGTTTTCTTATCTTTTAAGTTTAATTTTCATTCTTTTAGCTCACTAATTTACTAACTACTAGTTAACTAATTACTAACTTAATTTATTTCAATTTTAATTGCCAACTTTTAAGTTTCTTTGCATTACTATTTGCCGACCTTTAAATTACCTTTTAACGTCGTAAATTTTCAACTTTTTTCAGTTAATAGTTATTTTTTTAAAAATTTACTTAAAATGTAATTTGTTGATTTTAGTTTCCACTTAATAGTTATCTTAATGAAATGCTATTATTAATCAATTAATTGCACTGTTTTCTAATTCTAATTTTTTTTTAGGTTTTATAGCAAATTTAAGTGCTAATTATGAGCATTTTCGTTGTAATGGAATTTTTTTTAAGTCTAAGAATAAATGCATTTTGTATTAAAATAAATAATTTTTTTGGCGTTTTTGAAACATACAGTAAAAATAAATTAATTTTTAACGTTAAAGTTTATTTAAAGCGTTAATTTTATTGTTAATTGTTTGTTGTTAATTTTTGTTCTCTGTTCATTGTTAAAATTTAATACATATCATTTATCTGAATGAAATAAAATTTATTTTTGGTGTGTATAATAATTGTATGCATAAATTGGAAAAGCTCTCAAAAACCGTAATAGTGCAAATATTTAGTTTATCATTACCTTGTCATCATATTTAATGTTATGAATTAAACGTATTATTATTCCAATTACAGAATATTTATGCATTACACTTATTATTTTTCCAGACATGCATAAATTCCATATACATATACGTTAGTTGTAGATATTTACCATTTACTTAAATACTGTACTTCTGTTTTGAAGTTATGCATACTACTGTTATGCATTATACATAAATTTTCCCAGTCATAATTGTTTAGTACATTTTTTTTTATCTATTTAGATTTGTATAGTATAATTATGTATTATACTTAATATTATTTGAATTATATATACTGTTGTTGATTCTAATGACAATGGGAGAAATCAAGATTACCAGTCATTACCTTTGTGAATTAGAACAGGAAGATTCGCCTTTCGTTTGACAAGAGAGCACCGCAGGGCTGAAAGTTGTCTCAGCTAAAAGCCCACTGAATAGAGGGCAGCATCAGTCATTCGAGAGGCAATATCCGCAATTTAGATATAAATCTATATACGAAGAAAATTTTCTCCAGATCCCTGTACATATGGTATTGCTCAGCGACCGATCACAAGACATTCGATTTTACAGATTTTATGAACACTTATGTCGCCTGGATCAGAGTCAATACCTCCTAGAAGAAAGAGGATCTAAGCAAGAATAATTTAGTAATCCGACTTAACGAACATAAACTGCGTAGTA
This sequence comes from Parasteatoda tepidariorum, assembly GCF_043381705.1. Lineage (NCBI taxonomy): Eukaryota > Metazoa > Arthropoda > Arachnida > Araneae > Theridiidae > Parasteatoda > Parasteatoda tepidariorum. The sequence continues at coordinate 16,809,845 of NC_092213.1, forward strand.
GATAAAAGAAAAAAAATACGAAAGATGTTTCTAATTTCGGAGAACTAAGCTGCGCAGTGGGGAAATTACGAAATATGTCTTTACGTTTGGACTACTCAGGAATCGAATTTCCTGTTCATAGTAACTCGTGCTGAGGCCTTCTCTCTTCTAGAAAGTATTGCCTGAGTCCGATTATGTCCACAATTAAGTACCTGGGCCTCAATTATGCATAGTAAAATAAATTATTATACTAATATTTTTCAGTGATGTATAGTTTAGTAAAGAAACAGACTTTAATAGTCCTATACCATTGGAATGACAAATATTATATGTATATATTTTTTTTCATCTCAAAAACTGAATATTCTTTTTTTTTTTAAGTCATGAAATATACTAAAAGGAAAATGATATTTATTTGACAAATTATTCCCGTTGAAATATCCCTTTTACTTTTCACGAGTCATTTATACTCGAACAGATGCTTCTTTTTGAATCCGTTCTCACATATTACGAAAAAGCAAAAAAAGAAAAGAAACATGCGAAGCAGAAAGAAAAACAAATGTGATATTGATAGTCTTGACACCTTAAAAAAATACATTCTTCGAAGAAAAAAAAACTGAACTTCGAAGCGTTCCTATTTATTTTGTTCCATTGCGAATTCGAGATAAGAAAAAAGTTCTTTCAACAAACAGACTAATAGATGACCGTTTTGTGTAGGCGTCAACATTGATTTTAAAGAGCCCATTGCAATTATAGAGCTATTTCAGCAACGTAACAAAGAGGCTGTAAGCTACTTCATGTGTTGTATATTTTTAGATTTCATACTTTATAATAACTCTTTTTTTAATTCATGACATAGTATGCATTTTTCGAATTCATATTAGGTATAAAATAAATAATAAACACAACACAGTTTGTAAAACAACATACAAATTTGAATTTATCAACTTAGTACTATGTTTTCTTTGAATTTGTGCCAAATATAAAGTAAACAATATAAAAATTGAGGTTTATAGGATAATATGCATATTATTGAAATTCACTGATTATATATTAAACTTTTTTTAGAATTCATTTCAGATGAAAAAAAAGGCATACATATTAGACTTTACAAAACAATATTCAGATTAAGAATGTAGAATTCAATAGCTAAGTAGCATTTTTTTTAATTCGTGTTAATATGAAGTAAATAATACTCAAATTTAGGTTTTTAGGACAACAGATTAGGACTTTCCAATAAACTGCTTATATGACATATCTTTTGAGTAATAATGTAATTTTTTCAAATAATTTTTTATTATTTTCAAATATAAAGTATACGATATAAACATTAGAATTTTTTTTTTTAAATTCTCATTTGGGATGAAGAATTCACCATCTGCATTACATTTTTATTGAATTCCCGTCCAGTAAACGATATTAACATTATGATTCATAGGATATTATACATATTAGAGATTTAAAATGCACCACTTGTTTAATTAATATTTTTGAAACTGTTTGCAAGTAAGGGATAAAGAATTACCAGTCTCCATTACCCTTTCTTTGAATTCGAGTCAAAAATGAAGTAAGTAACATATACAACTCAGTATTCAGAATACAGTATTAGAATTGACCACTTTCATGACATTATTTTTAAGTCCACATCAAATATAAAATAAAAAATATATACATTAGAATTATTAATAAATAGATTAGGAAAATATATATATATTAGANTATGTATATATATATATCGGGACCATAACTCCCAGATTGCGGTTGCGCTTCAATTTTCAGTTATCAGGTTCAGGTATCCAGATCCGTTCGAAAAAAGGGATATTAATTTAGCGAGAGAACGTTCTTACATCTGATTTCGTAACATAAAATATCGTCTGAACTAATTAATTAACATAATTAAGGTCATTCTCGGGAAACATTATGTTTTGAGTCCTAGTGCGTGAAAATCCTATCATTAGATCAGAAGAAGTGATTGCGTTTATGATTTTTGATTAATTATATAATAAATTCCTTGATTAGCTTTAAAAAACTGTCCTTTATTACGCTTTAAGGAAAAATTAATTTTTAATTTAAATATCTAAAACTTTTTCACTGCTAAATTTGAATTAATTTTTACCCATTCTGTTATTGGACGAAAAAGATTTATTCTGTGTTTTTCTTTTATTAGTTTATTTCTTTATATCTCGTGTGAATTTTTATTTCTCCGTAATTATAAAATTGGCAAGCCTATTCAATGAACTTTTAATTAGGCCTTTAATTAACGCAGCATACTAGTGAATCTTTTTAAAAGATTAAATTTTTCAAAATATAAACTCAAATTTGAAACTTAATTTAAAATAAAATTAAAAAAAAAAAACAGAACGTTAAAGAAGCAAACATCGTAAAAATAAATTCAATCATTACAGATTTCTATTGAGTTCGTATTCCTAAACACTTTTAATTTATTACAAATATAAAAGTTGAAATTTTACATAATTGTATTTTTTTAATCAAATCTAAAGTCATCTTTCTTAAAAGAAAAATTGAAAAAGTTTAAAATGAAACCAGATCTTAGTTAAAATGGAGACCTTTTCAAACCGGTACAGAAAAAACTTTTTTTGCAAATAAATGATTGAGTGAATAAGAATTTTCTCCATTACGTAGAGAGTATAATTACACAAGTTGGATAAAAAATACGAATTTAAGTTCAGTTTTTCAACTAAGGTCTAGACTTTACTAATGATTTTTTTCCCTGTTTTAAAAATCAATTTTGTTTAAAGACACCAATTTTACAAATTTTGTTTGAGCATACTGCGTTCTTTGAATGCTTTATGTAAGTAATTGAATATCTAAATTTCTTTTAAGTCGCAAGGTAATGGTTTTAGTTTCAAAAGTTAATATAAAGCCTTGCATCTTTTAAACTTTCTGAAATACTTTTTTTTAAGAAATAATGAATGTAATGGGCTTAAATGGAGTTTTTTTTTTAAATTTAAAAGATCGGTTTCAAACGAAAACACGCACATCAAAAATAAATTGAAATCCAAGCTTACCGAATCCATAAAGTTATTATGTAAAATATAAACTAATGTAGACTATGAATATTTTTAAAAAACATATACACAGTAAAAACATATGTACAGCGACTCAGGAGAGAAAGAGCTTTTGCCTTACAAAGAGGTGACCCGGGTTCGAATCACAGTGATGGCTGGTCGATAAGAATTCCACACGCAGCTCGCACCGACCACAGAGCTGACGTAAAATATCTTTAATGGTAGACGGATCATGGGTTAGAGTCCCCTTGTCGTTAGACTGACCGTGGGAGGTTTCCCTCCTCAATGCTACGGTGTTGAATATTAGTAGTCGTAAGCCCAAAATTGGGTCGGCTGTTTAACGAAGCTTATAAAATAAACTATGTATATATAATACAAACTATGACGGCTATGAACATTGAGAACTCGATTCCAATGACGTGAACAGGGTTCGAATCACAGCGATGGCAGGCTGATTCGAGTATCACTTCCGGCTAGTACCAACCACAGTGTCCTTGTAAAATATCTTCAGTGGTAGGCGGATCATGAGTTCGATTCCCCTTGCCATCGAACTAACAGTTATGGTAGTCTAAGAGGCTTTTCTGTTTCTGTAACACCAAATGCGGATCAAAAAGTCACCCAAGAAGACTTTTGTCCCAATACTTGACCCAGGGATTCTTTTGCCTTCTGGGCTCAAATTTTGAACCCTAGGCTATTGAAAATTGAAGGCTACGGAATTGAACACCGAGAGTCATGAAGCAAAGTAAAGAGAAGTTCAGAATCAAAGATCGATAGGGAACCAAAAAGCAGCGAGTTCGTTAACGATTTGGAACTTATCGTTTAAAGGGACCTTTTTTGTCACCCAAAAAGACGTCCCTGCAAATGATAACCTTCAAGTAGTCGCACAAACAGACATTGAATGCCGGAATGAGATCAAATCTATGGATATTTAACAACGCATCCCGATATTTTTCTAATTAAAATAATTTATATTTTGCATTGCTTAATATTTTCGCTATTCAAACAAAATTTATCAATACTGACACTAGCATCAAATTCAATAATTATAATTAAGCATAAAATTCCCCTTATTAAAATACATTATCGATAATGTTCAAGATATAATCGTATTCCATGATTATAATTATCAATAATGATTGTTATGGTAGCGGACTTGTTATGTATTTTTATCGCTAATGATCGAGAGATCGTCATATTTGATACAGCCATGTGCATTATCGATAACCGGTTACTCGTGTAACTCAGAAACTGAGGGTATTGCTCCTACTGGTTTTTTATTTTATATATTTTTTAATAAACGGTATTGAAAATCTGACCCAAATTTGAATAACATGCGACTCCGAAGCCCTTAGAACACGAACCTGAAGACAAAGGAACTCCTGGATTAAGCATTGCAACATACTGGCCTTCATAGAAGACTTTTTGATCTAACTCTCCCTCATACGCACAAAAACCACGAAAACCTCTTACGGTTAACCCAGTATCCTGGAGATTTTAGACATTAAGGTATCTACCACTGATGATATTTTACGTCGCCATTGCGGTTGGTGCCAGCAGGGTGCAAAATTCGTATTGACTAATCATAGCGTGGATTCGAATCTGGATCACCTCTTTAGGAGGCAAATGCTTTAACTCCATAGGCACCATGACTCATTTCCCCATGTTGTCGAGCTTCGCTTCATGGTCCTAAAAACGATAGGTATAATTAATTTTTACTCTTAAAAATTGCATTTAAAATGCAAAGGCATACCTTGTGTTTAGAGCTAGGATGCCAAATGCAATCAAAAGTATTTCGAATAGGAAAATGGTGAGTGTGTCTAAAATGGCAAACAGGCCAGCACCAGTAACTAACTTCAAAAATTTAGCACTGCTAAGGCACTGCTAGGATACCAAATGCAACCAGAGCGATTTCGAATAGCGAAGTGGTGAGTGTGTTCAAAAGGACTAACTGGTCGTCACCAGTAGCTTACTTTTAAAATTTAGCACTATTAGGATATCAAATAAAACCAGAACGATTTCGAATGGCGAAAAATTGAGTGTGTCCAAAAGGACTAACTGGCCTGCACCAGTAGCTTACTTTAAAAATTTAGCACTGTTAGGATACCAAATGCAACCAGAACGATTTCGAATAACGAAGTAGTGAGTGTGTCCAAAAGGACTAACTGGCCAGCACCAGCAGCTTACTTTAAAAATTTAGCACTATTAGGATATCAAATAGAACCAGAACGATTTCGAATAGCGAAAAATTGAGTGCGTCCAAAAGGACTAACTGGCCAGTACCAGTAGCTTACTTTAAAAATTTAGCACTGTTAGGATACCAAATGCAACCAGAACAATTTCGAACAGCGAAGTAGTGAGTGCGTCCAAAAGGACTAACTGGCCAGCACCAGTAGCTTACTTTTAAAATTTAGCACTATTAGGATATCAAATAAAACCAGAACGATTTCGAATAGCGAAAAATTGAGTGTGTCCAAAAGGACTAACTGGCCAGTACCAGTAGCTTACTTTAAAAATTTAGCACTGTTAGGATACCAAATGCAACCAGAACGATTTCGAATAGTGAAGTAGTGAGTGTGTCCAAAAGGATTAACTGGCCAGCACCAGTAGCTTACTTTTAAAATTTAGCACTATTAGAATATCGAATAAAACCAGAACGATTTCGAATAGCGAAAAATTGAGTGTGTCCAAAAAGACTAACTGGCCAGTACTAGTAGCTTACTTTAAAAATTTAGCACTGTTAGGATACCAATTGCAACCAGAACGATTTCGAATAGGGAAATGGTAAGTGTGTCTAAAAGGACTAACTGGCCAACACCAGTAGCTAACTTTAAAAATCTAGCAATGTATTTTTCTTCTAATATTACATTTATGAACTAAAAATAAATATGATTAGTTAAAAATTAATAAATTATTGATTATTTTCAGTTAATTATTATCAATTAAGTTGTTTCAATAAATACAACGAGATTTCGAACGTGATTTTAACACATTTTTTTACTTTTTTTGTTGGTATGAAAAACTAATGAATTCTAAACAAATGCTCGCCGTTTCACAATATGTTTAATATTTATCATTTTGGAATAATATTATACATAAAGTCGAACTAAATCGAAAGAATAAGAAAGCGGGGAAAATTAGCTTTTGTAAAGCTATTTTATCCCAAAAAGACTTTGTCACAAAGTCTAACAAATTGAGTTCTTCCGCTTCTTTTAACAAAATAAATGCATCCCAACATGATAAGAAATCGTTTGATTCTAATAAAATTCTTTTCAACTGCGACTAAAACATCGTTGCCATATAGGATGAAGTAACTCGAGAGTTTTATTTCGGAAATTACCTCCGTTGCCTCGTCCGTACGTAAGCAGACCCGTCTCCCAAAAGACAATTTTCATCCTGTACCGAGGGAGTTGTAGAAATAGCCAAATGTCTCAAAAGGGATTAGGCGAAATGATGAAAAGAAGAAATGCGAAAAACGAAATAGAAATTGATGAGAAACAAAAATATCCCTTGTTGACTGATGGCAGCTAGGAGTAAAGCCTCCGCATTATTTTTCTTACATTTTCTAGATCAGCTTTGATGTTGGGAATTTTTAGTAAACTGAGAAAATGGCAATGCTCATAGATATAAGAATAGAAATGTAGTTTTTCAATCAATTGATTTCGTTTCAAATCTCTATGGAGTAGATGCTGCTCCATAAATTTTGAATTTGGGGCTAGACATTGAATTTTGAAATTTTTGTTTATATATTACTTTATGAATAAATGAAAAGTTGCTTGCGAAATTTGATAAGATTGAAATATATAATGTAATAAAAATTTCTGTATTGTGTTTAAAAATATTATGTATAATCAATGTATTATGTTTAACCAATCGGAAATAGAAGTTTACATCAAAACGAATTAATAATATTTTTAATAGATTGAAGCTGAAATTTTCAGATTTTAAAGACATCATCAGAGCTATGGAGTCACAGTCATAGTCAAAGAAAATTTCGCCGAAACTGGAGTCTAAAAAAATTTGACTGGCTTTTGCAATTTAAAATTTTTGTTTACGTATTATGAAGAAAAAATTTTTTTTCCGCACTTAATATGGATGACATGATTTGCAACGTAATGAAAATTATGCGTTCAGAAATGTTATGTATAATCAATGTAAAAACGCGGAAATAATAACTTTAAGTTAAAATTAAATTACAAATAATTTAAATAGAATGGAGCAGAAATTTTCTGGACGACAAAAATTTCTCTGAAGTAAGAGTCAGTAAAATTTGTACTAGACTTTCATTTAAAAATTTTTATTTATATGTTAGGAATATAATTAATTTTTTTCCATATTTGAAGATGACGCGATGAAAAGTCTACTGAAAAGTTACATTTTTGTGTTCAGAAATATTACGTATAATCAATTTAAAAACGAGGAAATATAACTTTACGTCAAAATCGAGTTAATAATATTTTTAATAGAATGAGGATAAAATTTTATTTTTATTTTGATATTAAATTTTATTATCAGAGTTGTGGAGTCAAAAAAATTTCACTGAAATTGGAGTCGAAGGAATTTGCACTAGCCTTGTCACTTTAAAATTTTTGTTTACATATTATGAGTAAAAGGAAAGTTATTTTTTTAAATTTCATATAGATAAAATGGTTGAAAACGTAACGCAAAGATACTGTTATATATTCAGAAATGTTAGGTATAATCAATTTAAAAATTCAGAAATAAAACTTTGCATCACAATCAAATCGGAAAAAAAGTATTTAAAGAATGAAGTAGAAATTTTCTGCTTTTTTTTCTTAAAAATTATCTGAGCTGTGCAGTCAGAGTTATAATGAAAGAAAATTTCACAAAATTTTGAGTCGTAGAATTTGTACTATTCTTTGTATTTTAAAGTTTTCGTTTATATATTATGAATAAAAAAAGTTGTTTTTTTTTAAATAAAGTTGATAAAGTTGACGTGATGTAAAATGTAATTGAAAGGTACTATTACGTGATCAATAATGTTATATATGATCAATTTGAAAAAGCGGGAATGTAACAACTTGAAAAGCAAAATAAAAGTATTTGTTTTCATAAATTGAAAGCTGAAATTTTCTGGTTTTGGAGAAATTATCAGAGAGTTGGAACAAAAGAAAATTCTGAGTTACAGTTTGGAAAATTTCGATGGCTCTGACTTCTTAAAATTAAGTTAAGAGAGGAAACAAATTTCTTGGTCTTCTGAAAATTTAGAAAAATATTTATGGTTATATATTACTCGATAGTTATATATAACGACAATTATTTAAATTATAACTTATCATAAATTTAATTTATCAAATTTGATCGTTTTTGAACCTATATTAATATATAACAATTACACGAATTTGGAAACATTTTTACATTTAACACTAATTCTAACGTTTGCTTTTATTTAGCTCAGTAGGAAGGTTAATTAAAAAGATTTGTAATTGAATTTTTTATGTCATATTTGAAGGTGGAAAGTGGTTTTTTTTCCGTGAAAGCAGAATCCGAGGGAGAAAAAAAATTAATTTACAGATTTGAGATTTCTCAGATGCAAGCATATGATTGAAATTGTAAGAATAAACCATACATAAATGTCACAAGTATTTCTTTACATCTCTTAAAATTTAAAAAAAAAATATTTGATTCTAGTAACAATTTTTGATTCAGAGAAAATATAATTTTCATAAAAATTAGGTAGAATAAAAACAGTTTCTCTCTGGAAATTTCTCTTCAATCAATCTTTGTTCACATTGTCTACGCATGAAATGGAACTTTTTTTTAACAGCATGACCTAACTTCAAAGGGTATTGACTCTCAGGAAGAACCATATTTTTTCTCGGTATTGTTGATTTGTCAAAATTTATCAATCCTCAAAAAGCGACAGATAGTGATTCAATCATCATTTTTCTGAAAAATGCTCATAAACCGTGCTTACAAATTGGTTTTCATCTGTTTTAGTTTCAGAACATTCTCTAAAGAGTGTTTTTGTTACAAGATGCTTAAAAATGAGTCTAGTTCATTTTTTAATGGCTTTGCACAGAGCGTTCGCCTTGCAATGAGGTGAACCGGGTTCGAAACCCATCTATAGATGATCGATGCGAATTCCTCATCCGTCTCGCACCGACCACAGTGTTGACGTAAAATATCCTCAGTGGTAGACGGATCATGAGTTAGAGTCCCGTTGCCGTCAGGCTAACTATGGCAAGTTTTCCTCTCCATGCAATGCAAATGCAAATTAGTTCCATCAAAAAGTCCTCCAAGAAAGCGAATTTATCCCAACCTTTGATCTAGGAGTTCCCTCGTCTTCTGGATTGGGTTCAGTCGTAAACGACTGTTATAGAATAAAATTAAAATATTTTAAAGAAATATATTCAATATTTCTTAGAAAAAATTACTTTTTAAACTATGTTGTATTAAAATATATAATTTTTACATAAAATTTCTGTGACTCGAATCGAACAAAAAATTAAAAATATATTGCATATTTATTTAGCATACTTATTATTAGTTAAAATGCATATTTATTTACCAATAGTATTAATATTTTGAAAGGATTAAGTGGTTCTCTAGACGTTGTTATTTGTTCTTCCTTTTGACAATGATTTATAAGCCGTACTGTGTAATAAACAGAGCATTCAAGCTTGTACAGTGCAGCAAAAAAAAATAATAATAATAATCAAAACACACTTCCCTAAATGACTTTTGATCTAATAATCAGATCTTCACGTTCTAAGACTCAATCCTGATGGCTCGAGAGTGTGACTTCAAATATAATTAATTAGTGCAGACGATATTTTAAGTTACGAAGTAAGACACAAAAAACTTACTTCTTCTGAATAAATGTACCTTTTTTTTTGACGGATCCGGATTTCTAACCCCCAAAATATAGAGGGAAGTAGCAATCTGGAAAATGTGGTCCCCATAGGTAGGTCTGGAGAGCGATTCAAGGTTAGGACCCCTTAATATTAATTTTACTTTTTGCCTACTTAACCATATCGAGAGAACTTTTAAAGCAAATTGAAAAATGTTTGCTCAAAATTGTAAAATTCGTTTATCCAAAAATAATTCCGCGCATTTATTCATTAATTTTCATTATTTAATCAAGTATTAGTCGAAAAAATTGTGAATTCTAAGGTATACATATTTCCAAAATTTCGAATTCGTTGAAAAAAAGGGTATGTTTATTCAGAGAAGGTACGTTTTATGTTTGATTTCGAAACTTAAAATATCGTCTGCAATTATTATTAACAGCCATTATTTTAAAGTCACACCCTGGAGCCGTTAATTGAGCCCTAGAATGTGAAGACCCGATCATTTGATCAAAAGTTATAAAGTATGGTCCGTTTTATTTACTGCTCGTTTTTTAATGTTTTTTTTGCACTGTACATGTATATGTAACAATAATAAGTATAATGTATTTTTATGTTTAAGTAGTAACATTTAATTAGTCGAAACTTGAACTCTTAACAAATACTTTTTATTAAGCTGTTCTTATCTAAGTAATTTTTTAGCACAGCTAAGTTGTATTTTTAGAAACAAGATTGCCTCAATATATATCCATTACGCTATTTAATCTTTAATTACTCACTATCGTGTCATTGTAAAGCAGACTGCTGACAGGAAAAAAACTAACATGTCAAAACACAGGGTCGCTTTAAGGTTACGTCTAAACTCCTTGTGAAAGTAATTAGTGCTAAAACAAGATGAAGAGCCTCTTAATGAAAAAATTATGAAAATTAAATAAAAAAAAGCGATGAATCTCCATTTCTAAGTCACTTCATCTTATGTTGTTAAACACTAAAAATAAGGATTTAAAAATGCAAATTTAGTTAATCTAACTTTGGTTAGTCTATTTTTTAGAAGTAACAAAAAACTGTATCTTCATTAATTTACGTTTTTAAGTTTATGAAACAATGCTATACACACCGCCCATTTAATAGTTTATTAATAACTTGTTGTATGAAAATGTTGGGAACATTTTAAAAATTTATAAAGTTATTATTTTAATGAGGCTTAAAATTCGTGGATGTTTTTGATACTTCATCAAAAATTAATGCTGTTAAAAAACAACATGCTCGTTAAGTTTTGTTTATGATTTAATATAGTAACGGTAGAATTAAAAAAATTACGATGACTTTAAATACGAAAAATTAATTTTTAAATAGAAATTTCTAATAAAAAACTTTTTTTTAATGTTAAGACTAGAAAAAATATTGCTACTCTCTATTTTTTGTTTATTGCAAGCTCAACAAATACTTCAAGTTTGTTTGATCATAAAATTTATCAAAAAATCCTGTCATTAAATATAATGAATTTTAGAATTTTTAAGATTGTTTTCAAAGTATCTTTCATCTAACATTCCTGTAAACTTGTCTAAACCTCGCTCTGAGAAAAATTACATTTGAACAACACTAAAAATGTCGGGAAAAAAATTATAATTCTTTCTAATGACAGCAGGATGACTGAGTTAAAGTAAAATTCCAAATCTGTCTAATGACAGGAGAGTAACTGTAATAGAATAAAGCTATAATTCTTTTGATTGACAGGAGAGTGACTGATTTAAAGTAAAATTCCAAATCTGTCTAATGACAGGAGACTAACTGGTATAGAATAGAGCTATAATTCTTTTGATTGACAGGAGAGCGACTGTGTTACAGTAAAATTCCGAATCTGTCTACTGACAGGAGAGTAACTGTTATAAAGCCGTAATTATTTTGATTGACAGGAGAGTGGCTGAATTAAAGTAAAATTCCAAATCTGTCTAATGACAGGAGAGTAACTGTAATAGAATAAAGCTATAATTCTACTGATTGACAGTAGAGTGACTGAATTAAAGCAAAATTCTAAATCTGTCTAATGACAGGAGAGTAACTGTAATAGAATAAAGCTATAATTCTTTTGATTGACAGGAGACTGACTGAATTAAAGTAAAATTCCAAATCTGTCTAATGACAGGAGAGTAACTGGTATAGAATAAAGCTATAATTCTTTTGATTGACAGAAGAGTGACTGTGTTACAGTAAATTTCCGAATCTGTCTAATGACAGGAGAGTAACTGTTATAAATCCGTAATTATTTTGATTGACAGGAGACTGACTGAATTAAAGTAAAATTCCAAATCTGTCTAATGACAGGAGAGTAGCTGGTATAGAATAAAGCTATAATTCTTTTGATTGACAGGAGAGTGACTGAATTAAAGTAAAACTATGCTCCTATCTAGTGACAGGAGAGTGACTGTAAAAGAATAAAACTATAACTCTGTCTAAATTATAGGAGAGTGACTGTATTAAAGAAAATTTATAATTCTATCTAGTGACAGAAATTAGGATAAGTTATTGCACTAGTTTTTTATAAATATTGTGAATTTTTTTTTCAAGCAAAAGGAGCCAGTTTTGGACATTTATATTGTTAACTAAATAAATGTAACACCAAAAATCAAAAAGTGAATATGTTTACAACTGGAAATAAAAGTTACGTTTAAATGCTAGAATAGTTCGTAATGGCCTTACATAAATAGTAAACAAACGTAACACTTTACTGTGTGAAACAGGTTTAGGCAAGCAAATTTTATGTTTTTGTGTACAGTGAGCCAAAAAATAATGGATAACCCTGAATAACTTTCAATCTAATGATCGGATCTTCACGTTCTAGTACTCATTCATAAAGATTCGCGGCGGTAACTTCAACTATGCTAATAATTTTTACCTGAAGATAATATTTTATGTTACTAAATCAGACTCAAAGGCGTATTTCTCAGAATAAACATACCTTTTTTTCGACGGATTCGGATTCCCAAACCCATAAATTATAGGGAGTAGCCGCAATCTGGGAAATGAGGCCCTAATAGTTTGGTCAGGAGGGCAGTTTAATATTTTGGCCGCTTAATGCTAATTTAACTTTTTAAGTATTTCAAAATATCTCAAAAATTTTAAAGTGAATGAAAAACTTTTTGCTCACTGTTATAAATGCTTTTATTCAAAAATAATTAAATGGGAAAATTAAATTTTGAAAATATTTATTATTTTATTTGTGGAACATCGTTTATACGACGATCACTTATACGACGTTTACATTTATACGACGTTTTAGTGTGGTCCCAAATCATTCCTATTCATTTTAATGTAAAAATATATCGTTTATACGACGCACAGAATCGGTTATACGTCGGTTTTTAGATTTTGTTCACGTTTATTTAATTTTTTATTTTTTCTTGTGTATTTTAAAAAAGGGCGGAATTTGCCAACATGAATGATACAGAAAAGGGTGCCAACAAGAATGCTTGGATGACGACCGTAATTTTTACTAGATGACTGAAAAAACTAGACAATGTTATGAAGAGGCAAAAACGAAAAATTTTGCTATTCATCGACCAATGTCCAGCGCACCCATCGATACTAATTATTTTGGAAAATGTAAAAGCTCTCTTTTTTCCTGCAAATTGCACAAGTGCGCTTCAGCCATTAGATTTGGCCGTGATTAGAAATCTAAAATTGCATCATAGAAAGCAGTAAGTTCAACTCGCTATTCAAAGCATTGTAGAGACTAATAGCAAGAAAATATAATTAAAGGTAACATACATTCAAATTGCTCACTGCAATTTTTCTTCTTTGGTTATTTGTTTGTTTTGCTTTGTCTAATTTAGAAATTTATGTAAATCAACACGTTAAATATTAAATATAACGGAAAACAGAGTTAGTTTCAGTTTTAGAAGAAAAAATCGATTATACGACGTTTTTCGGTGGTCCCTTTGGCGTCGTATAAGCGATGCTCCACTGATAGTTGAGTAAAATTCTGAATTGTAAGGTAGGTATTACTTTTTACGTATTTTTAAAATATCAATTTTTACATGACAAAATACGAAATTGGAGAGAAATTGGTTAAATAGTTTCTGAGAAATCGAATTTTAAAAAAAAATATTTTATTTAACACTCGATTACTCAGGAACTATTCAACCGATTTCATTCAAATTTTGTATTTTGTATAATTTGATACTTTAAGATGATGTGAAAAATTGTATACTTTATTATTCAAAATTTTTTCCACTATTTTTAAATAAAATTATAAAAAATAATAAATATGTATTTTTTGAGTGGAATTATATGGCGAAATAGTCGAAAATATAGTCGAGATAAATAGTTGAATAATAGTCGAGATATGGCGAAATAGTCAAAAAATAAAATTAACATTAGGGGGAAGAAACTATGGATCGCTACTCTGACCTAACTATTAGGATCATATTTCCCAGATTACTGCTATCCCCTATATTTTGTAGGTCAGAAACCCGAATTGGTCGAAAAAGGATTGTGTCTGATTTCGTAACTTTAATTATCAGCTGCACTAAATAATTAGTAGTCACCCCCTCGAACCATTAAGAATGAGTCCAAAAATTTGAAGATCCGATCCTTAGATCAAAAGTTATTCAAAGTAGTCTATTTTTTTTGTTTTTTTTTAAATACATTCCATGTTTAAAACAAGTTATTGGACTTGTTTTTAATAAGAAATCGATTAAAGTTAGCTCTTCAAATTTATATAATAATCTTTCAGGTAAATTTACAAGCATTTAAGTATTTTCACATGGCTTCATGAAATATTTCTCAAACAAAATGCAATTTTCTTACGAATAAAATATAAAATCTTTCATAAAACACGTAATGTAACGTACTCAACACCTATAATTTTTCCTATTAATTTATTATTTGATACAATCTGATGATTTAATACAAAAATTTATTAGATTTTCAATTTATTTAAATGTAGAAGTACATATCATAAGTACACTGTAAAAAAATTGATGTATACTTGCCCTTCAGTTTTATTGTTGAGGTAAACTAAGTAAACTTTTAAGAACAGAACAATTAATTATTAAAAAATTATATAAAACCTGCAAAATAAAAAAAAATCATTAAAATTGACAAGCAAATTATTTCACGGCCAAACTTTGAACCTGGTCAGAATGACGTGAACAACGTCTAAACTGGTCCGTCTGTCTTTAAACTTCCACGTCACAAACAATGAGAGGACTTTCAGCCACGGCATTTTTAACGTGCACCTTGCTGTGTATAGACGCCAGTCATTTTTCGAGTGTCAGGATCGAACTCACTATCCCCAGCTCTCCTACCTGCAGTGCGAGAGACACCTAAACCAACTGCGCCACCGGAGCGCCACACAGAAATTCTATTAACACATTATTCTCGGTGTTTCAACCAGTCTTTTTTTTTTTAACATTTTTAACACATTTCAATCAGCTAACATAAAATTTATGATCGACAGAAATCAATAAGTAGTTTTTTATTTTTAATTATTTCTAAAAAAAATTTTCCTTCGAAATCCCGCTAATTTTGCTACCGCAATTAAATTTTTAAAACAGTCAGTGACTAATCTTTAAAAGCATTTGTTTTTTTTTTAAATGTTCATTTTTGCATTAAGGGTTTTATTTTTAATATTTGATTATTTCATACGTTTTCAAACTCTTTTTTTTTCGCAAACAAACATCAATTAATGAAAGACTTATTACTTGCGTTTCGAAATGCGATTTGTTCAATAAAAACTATCCAAATCAATTGACGGCCACGGAGGAAGAACTGTTGTTTTTACAAGGACTCAATCGAAGAATAAAACGATTTTGGGTGCGGAAAGGAAGGATTTTTCCATTGTGCAGCCTATCTTTACAAAGTAATAACTCTCGGGGAGTACCGATGTTTCACGTTATTCATTTAACAGAACTTAGTAATCCTTAAAATATAACAGAGAGTGACCCCATCGTCGTTTTTATGAAAAATGAATATAAATCACTCTTCCCCTTTGCGGCTTCAATTTTAATATTTATTTTAGAAAATCAAGCTGATGAAATAAAAATCTTGAAAGAAACTTACATTTTCACACTTCTATTGGAGCAAAAAATGCATGATCTTTGTTTAAATCAAAAAGTGAAGTAACGTGCATCAACTTTTTCAAATTCAACAAAAAATTCTAACAAAATATCTTTTTCAGCAAGTCATATATCCTTTATTCAATAAAAAAAGTTGCTATAATGTTTTATTTGTTTATTTTTGATTATACCATCGCTTTTTTGCTAGATTTTTGTCAATATTTTTTTCGGAAAAAAAAACTTAACTCAGTTATCGAATAAAATAATTTTGGTTATAGAAAAAAGTAAACATCAATGCAAATGCTTAAAATTTAAAAAAAAAAAAGTTAAGTGAATTTTCGTGTTAACCCACTTAACCTTCTGAAAACGTTATATTTTCCAATAACTGGCTAAGCGCTCTCAAAAAGTATTTTCGATGAATACTTCCTTTACAATGTAACAAGAATATTTGATGCTTTGAAGATTTACATTATTATTTTATTCAAAGAAAAATTTCTTATAACAAGTTAGCGAGTTACTTTTAAAATAAAATATACAATGCCTTAATATTTGCATTACATTCTTTATTAATTTTTTTTTCGTCTGAAAAACACTAAAAAATGCTAGTAAATAAAATTCTTTTGTTTATGGTAACAGTGTATACATACAGCCAATACAAAGGCATGAAGTTAAAGAAAAGGTTACATGAGTTTTGGTAACCCACTTAATCTTCAGAAAATGTGACCATTTTCCAGTAGTTAAGTGCGCTCACGGAGAATGTATGATAAATAAAGTAACTCCTTTTACAATGTAACAAAAACATTTTTAATTTGACGATTTAAATATTTAAAATTTTCAAAGAAAGAAATCGTTAGAATAATTTAATTAGTTACTTTTTAATTTAAAGTATGCAACTCCACCACTTTTTCACTACATTGTTTATAATTTTTTTTGTCTGGAAAACTGTCAAAAATGTTAGTGAAAATAATTATATTTCTTATAGTAACAATGTATGCATACAACCAATACAAATGCTTGGGGTTACAGAAAAGGTTGAGTGAGTTTTACAGTTAACCCACTTAACCTTCGGAAATGCTACCATTTTCAAATAGTTCTTTAAGCGCGTGCAAGAAGAATGTACGACAAATAATGTAACACCTATTACCATGTCACCATAATATTTCATACTTCGACGGATTAAAAGTTTAATTTACTTAAAGAAAGAAATTGTTAAAATAATTTAATTAGTTACTTTTTAAATATGAAGAAAGCAATGCCACCAGTTTTTCACTACATGGTTTATTAATTCTGTCTGGAAAATAGTCAAAAATGTTAATGAACAAAATTATTTTGGTTGCAGTTACAATGTATACATACAACCAATGCGAATGTTTGAGGTCAAAGAGAAAGGTTAAGTGAGTTTAACTGTTAACCCACTTAACCTAAAAAAATTTAACAATTTTCCAATAGCTCGTTAAATGCTTCAAAAAGAAGGAACATATAATAAAGTAACATAAAGTTTAACAATGATAATAATAAAGTTTTGCAATGTAACAAAAATATTTCACAATTTAACAATATAATTTTTTTTTCTATTTAAGGAAAGAAATTAATAAGATACTGTTAATATAAAATATGCAATTACCCCATTGTTCCTACATTCTTTATTAATAATTAATTTTTTTGTTTGGAAAACATTCAAAAATGTTAGTGAATAAAATTATTTTGGTTATATTAACAATGTATACATACAACCAACACAAATGCTTGAGGTTAAAGAAAAAGGTTAAGTGAGTTTTAGTGTTAACCCACTTAACCTTCAGAAAAAGTAACAATTTTCCAATAGCTCGTTAAGCGCACTCAAGAAGAATGTACGAAAAACAAAGTTACTCTTTTCTCGAAAAAAAACCCTTCCACATTTAAGACACTGAATAGTTCAGAAAGAAAAATATTAACATTTTCGACGAAAGAAACTCAGTCCCCGAAGAAATAGCAATCTTTTTTTTTCGGTTGTTTGCACTTTATCTTATAAACTTAACAAAAACTGAGAGAAATCAAATGAGTCTTTTAAGTTCATGTGCGAAGAACTACGCAGCTTTCTCTCACTTTTCTTCCAATAATAAAACAAATAATTGGAAAACACACAGAAAGAGCGCTATAAAAGAAAAATAACTTCTTTTAATAGACAGCGCCATCTGGAATTGAAGGCGGTAAGCAAAAAATAAATTTAATAGGGAGTATGTTTATTTAGAAGGAGACTGCGACCAAAAGAAGAAAAAAAAGGAAAGAAAGTAAAACAAACGGAAAAAAATTTTCAGTGTTATTTTAAATTTGAGACAAAGAAATAAATTTATTTTTATTATTATAATTCGATTTAATTTTCTGACGCTAAGGAAACATTTTCAGACATCAAGATGTTATACAAAAATGGTTTTATGTAAATAAGGCTTTAGATATATCGAATTTTTAATCAAAAGCAAACAGTTTTACATCTAACAAATTATTCGCTTTCTATTATTTGCTTATTTTTAAAATTCATTTTAGAATTATTTTTTGTGGCTGGGAAAATCCTGAGCTTAGTTGTTAACTAGCTTAAAAATTCATAAGTTTCCGTTTTTTTAAATTAGGTGCTCAATTGCACAAATTAGAACTGTTGGGTTTACAATAACTGAACGTAGAAGAATGGACAAGAACTATATAACTATTTATTAATTTAGAAAGTACCAATAAATATGTATTAATTATGCAGCTAAGTTCCCTTCGTGTTTTTTTTTCTTCTTTTTTCTTAAATATTAAAATTTTACATGTCTTTAGATGTTTTTGGCATTTCTCTTAGATCGTTTGAAAGAAGATGTTTAGTTCTGCCGGAATGTGTTTTTTTTTCTTCTTTTTTTTGTTTGAATTGATTTATGTTACCCCCTTGAAAAATATTTATTTTTGTCACCTTTTTTTTTTTTTTTTCGCCTAACATCGTCTAAGACTAAACATCGCTGTAAGTTTGATATTCTAAATCCTTAAATCTAATCATAATTAATTTAATTGAAACATATAATAGACTTGACCTTAGAAATTCTATGATACTATATTCGATTCGGTTAACGAAAATATTTTGTTAAAAGTAATTCCGACTTTTCATGTATACGTATACACTAGTTTCTTAGACAATTGATTATATATATATATATATATATATATATATATACAAAGGGGAATTTCGAACGCAAAACTACATTGGGTTATAGGATATCTATCGAAATACCTAAGAGATCCCCTGACTCCTGTTATTCTAGGTGTATGGTTCTATAGATATTTAGTTTTCCACTTCTGTAAGACTAACACATGAGTGATTAAATTAGCGCTTACATTGGATCAAATTACGAATACTCAACATTTTCAGTAAGTTACTTTTTAAATTACAGAGCAACGAGAAATGAAAGGGGAGAAATTTGGTCACATCCATTTTTGGAGTGTTAATAAAGGCTCTAGAGCGACAAAAACTCCTCCTGCCATTTGTAAGTTGTGTTTAAAGGGTGCTATGACGGAAGGAACTATGCATGATTGTTTGCCAAGGTTTCAATGTTTTGCTTCAAACACGTTCCACGTTCGGGATGTCCAGTTGAGTTTCAAGATGAACGATTAAACACACTTTAAAAATTCGAGTCAAAAGACAAGAGACAGAGAAACTTGAAACTTTTAAAGAATTTTTAAAAAAAAGCGGTGAAAAGTTAGGTGAGAACCCAAAATTTTAAAATACTCCAGTTCTACACTTAAGTAAAGTTTTAACCCTTTAAATCTTAATTCTATAATAAAATTATGATATTATTTTTTTATTTGAGCTTTTTCTTAAAATTTGGTTCATAAAGCACAATTATGACCATTTACTCCTTTTTTAGGAGCGGTTTTAACTTTTTGTCGCAGATGGAACAGCGGTGTCCCTTTCATGCACCTATTTTTCTGCTTCTCTAATTACAGGCAAAAATATATTTTGGCACTTTAGAATTATAAAAAATAGTGTAATAATTACTAAGAAAAATTTTAGCTTATCAGAATTATATTTGTACTAAAATATAAAATCCAAAAGAGTAGTTTTTTTTTCATTCATGTTCAAAAGTTTATCAAAAGTTGGTTTTGTATATTAAAGAAATTTCAGTTATGAGTAACTGTTTCTCTTAGATCTAGATAACTGCAAATAAGTGCAAATTTTAAAAATTAATGTTCGGCAATGAACCATGTTTAGAAGATTTTACATTTAACACAGAAAAAGACACCGGCATTTCATGTTGTATTTCATAACCATAAATAATTATAATGTTAACTATTATATTTTTAATTTATTTTGTCTTAAATTGATACAAAAAATGAAGAGAGTATGAAAAATATGTTTAATTAAAATCCCGCGTCTAACTCAATTTATTTTTTTTTCTCGACGTTTAAATGACATAAAAAGACATTAATTCAATTATATTTTAAAGTGTTTCAATATGCGATACGTATAAAGTAGTCAATTCATAATCGGAATTTTTCTGCATACTGTACGTTTAAAAATGAAACAACAGACAAATGCAAAATGTGCAAAAAAAAGACAACTCTTCAACAAACATTTGTTCGATATTAATGGTTCGAGAGCTTACTTTTAAGTATGCTAATTAATTGATGCAGGCGATCTCTTAAGTTACGAAATCAGATAAAAAAAAAGACAAGTATTTATGGAATAAGTATACCTTTTTTTAAACAGCATCAGGTTTTTCATCCTTAAGTAATAAGTGGTATACGCAATCTGAAAATTGATCCCAATTAGTTTAAGAAGAAAAGTGGTTGAGTTTCGAGTCCCATTATAGTAATTTCACTTTTCCGTAATTCGATATAACTCAGGTATTATTTGAGCGAATCAGGACATTTTGCGCATAATTAGGAAACTTGTTCATGTGAGGAAAGTTATATGCAAGAATATATATATATATATATATCTATAGCAGCTTTAGCGCTTGATATCATCTACTATTACCTTACTTCCGTTTTCTTTTTGCTTCCGTTTTTAGTTCGGTTTTGTTTTTATTGTGCTATGTTATAGTGATCATATTTAAAGCAGCTTTAGCGCTTAATATTATCTACTATTAGCTTACTTTCGTTTTCTTTTTGTTTCCGTTTTTAGTTNTCTACCTGTTTCAACGAGTGCAAACGAAAGATCCTTTTCGACTTTGCGCCGTTTGAAGACTTATTTACGCAACTCAACGGGAAATAATAGAATGAATGGATTGGCGCTCTTAAGCATTCATAGAAAATTTACCCCAGCTGTCGAAGACATTTTAAACGAACTTGCAAAAAAACCCCGTCGTTTGGATATTACAGTATAAATCAATAAATTTTTAGCGTGTTTGTATACTGGTTTAATTCCCTATTTGTTGGTAAGTCATTTTTTAGTTAAATTCATTGGTTTTCTATGGAATATTCACATTTATATGGTTATTATTTAGGTAGCTGTTACAGTATGAGTAGTTTTTTCTGGCTTGATTTATTCCTACTTTTTAATAAAAATAAAATATTTTACCTCTTATTATAAAAAAAATTATATTCTTAAACTTAAAAAATAAAAACAAAATTTAACTAAACAATGTTGTCGAAATAAAAAGTCAAAATTGTCTAGCTGTCTAAATTAGGGAAGTAATAGTGCTTTATTACATACTCGAATTTCTTTTATTAATTTCTGAAAATTATGAACCCCCCCCCCTTGAAAAAATTCTGCGTACGCCACTGAGTACAATATTACTTTTCTGGAAGAAATATTGTACTAAAAGTAAATGTTCAAAAATAAAGTTTATCTATCACATTTAAAAAAATTAGAGGTGTGGGTGTTTCAATTACTTATGCTGCGTAAAATCGAAACATGCTCACAAAGTGTTTTCTTCCAAAGATTTTTCATTAAAATAAATTTTTTACACCTTCCTTATACTGCAAGTGATACGTTCTCCGTACGAGATAACGAAGAAAAAAAATAGTGAATAAGTAATAAATCGGTATTTATCAAATATGCCAAATAAAATGCGAAACTGGAAGTCAAAATTGGATCACAAAACAAAACGTTAAAATAATAGATACTTTTTTTCTTATTTTCACAGCCTTTCCAGTAACTTTCCAATATTACATTTAGGAAAACGAGTTTTCAGAGGTTCAATTTAAAATAGTTACAAATTCCAAGAAAATTCCGTTGTTCTGTATTTTATAATAATACAATGTTAGAAAGCAATCTTTTTTACGGATATAATAGTGTGAGCAAATGACGAAATTATGTCTCTTCTTTATTTCGTTTTTCCAGCCTTTTAAATATATATATTTTTTTTAATTTTAATGTTTTTTAAGAAAGCATTTTATTCATTAATCATTTTTCTTCTTCTCTTTAAACACTTTTTTTTAATGTTTTCCTCTTTTTTTCTTTGTATTTTTAACTTATTTTTTGGGTTCTATGTAGCTTGCAGCTTATGCGCCACAAATAAATTTATTTTTTCAAACTTTTCTTAATTTTCTCCCGTTAATCTCTCCTTTCTTCTATTCCTTGCCTCTTTATTGTTTTGTTTATATATATATATATATATATAAACAAAACAGGGAACTGTTCTTGCATCAGAAAGGTCCTGGGTTCGAATCCCGGGCAAGGCATGGATGTTTCTTTTTCTCTGTGTGTGTCCTATGTCCTTTCTCTTTTGTGTGTGAATGTGACCCGCCCTATGAGCGGGTTGTGGTTGTGTGAATGGCAAGGCAGAAGTCGAATTCCTGACCATAGATGACGCCACTGAAAAATCGGAACTATCGCACCTGCACCGCCTAAACAGGCATACGACGGAGAAAAAAAAAGAAGCAAAAACTAATTCAGAACTAGACTAGCAACTACTCCAGGTAGGAGAGCTCATAAGTCTGACATAAAATATAATTTTAAGACTATTATTGATAAAGCGATGAAATAGCGTTCAAATTAAACATTGTTCGATGTTAGTATTTAAAGTCTCTAACGCAAATCTTCTAAAGTTTTAAGGAGACGCACATACAAATTCTATAGTTTATTCTTTTGGATTTATTTTACAAATTTTCTTTGCTAAGAACTTCACTGCCGGCTTTGATTGAATACTATGTTTATTCCTTTCTTAGTAGAATGAATGCGGTTAATTTCCATTAGCTTTTCTTTTGTTTCTACATCTGCGTTTTCTCCCGGAACCTCAGGATTTCACAGCGAGTTTTGTTCTTGTTCTTCTTTCTTGTTTCCATTAGGGTTAAGTAATTACCATGTTCGAGATTTAGCAGATAATTTACTTTTAGAACAGTATATGTATAGGATGTGGAATTCGCCAAGGTCTGTAGAACAGTATAAGCTCTCTATTTACATTACGTCTATGATACTGCCAACAATCAAAATCAGTTTCTAGGCGTAATTTCTAAAAGTACAAAGTTTCCACAAGTATTCTTAATTTTGCATTCCTATTGAACTTTCTGTTCCTCCTGCACTTGCCACTGAAGTTAAGAAAAACCAGGACTACAATCTTCTTTCAACTATATAAATTTTTATGAGATTGTTATCGTAATAAACAATAAGTAGATATGAAGTTGACTTCTATCGGTTGAATAAAATTAATCTGCGAATCAGGAAATTGATGAATTAGGAAAAAATGAATAGTTGAATAGATAAATTGGTAAATCTAGAAGAGTGACATATTGTTTCTATATTTTTTAAATGCCGAATTGAATAAATCATCCAAAGTCGATACAACTAATAGATAAGTAATTAAAAATATTTTTATGCATAAATAGTACACCAAATTAGGTAGACAATGTTTTAGATTTCATGAATTTTTTAAAGGTTGATTAGCATCCATTAAACGGGTTAAACCATAATATTGTCCCAATTTTCTGCTACAATAAGTTGAGGTAGAATTGAAGAATATTTTCGTATTTCTTGAACACTATTGAATGATTCAACAGTTTTAACTTTCACAGATATATGGTTTAATTAAACATATCGTATTGAGTTTGTAGCAAATTATCGTTATCATTTTGCGTTTACACGTATTATGGTTCCTCAACTTTAGCAACACACTTGGAAAGGATTTCTCTGAGATTATAGAAGAAATGAGAAACGAGGAACCGGTGCTTTCTTAAAGAAAATGAAAATTAGAAGAATTATATCATTGTATTTAATACACTTTTGCTACATTGTAAAAAATCTGTTAAATTTTGCGTGAAAAAAAATTAACAGCAGTTGTACCAGAATAAAGCCATTTTCTTTACAGAAAAATGTTGCTGTTTAGAAGCAGATGCATGTTCTTCTATGTTAGCAAATGACCTCAGTTATTTTAACAACAAAGTCTGTTAGTTTAGCGAAAGATTTCATAAAACAGCAATGTCGACCTAAAGGTCGAAGCGAGCCATTCGTACGACCTGTCGACACTGGGATTCAAGCATGGGTCACCTCATTGGGAGGCGAGGGCTCAAAACTCTGAGCTAAAACAGCTCCAGCTTCTCATTGTAAAGATAAATCTTAAACTGTTTTTGTATTGAAAGTCTTACTTGTTGAAATAATATTTATGAATAAAACCGTTTATTAATTAGAGTGCCCTATCGGTATAAAAATGTCTAGCAACTTAACTTACATGAAATTATATCAAAATAAATATAATAATCAGGTAGAGTATAAATTTGACAATAAAATTGAACCACAGTGTTAGTTATACGACATTTAAAACCATGAAATTATTGCTGAAAAAGTGGAAAATAATCGTAAAATTATTTGAAAAAATTTAGATCTATCGTACAGTAAGTAAAACTGTACGGCAAAAACTAGAATTTGAACTGGCGGATTTAATCTGCATGTGATTAAGATTAAAAAAACCAGAAAAATGGTTTCGTCAACATAACAAATTTAAATCACAAAATACACAGACAAAATCTGTAAAAAAAGGAGAAATTATTTACAGGCGGGGATAACGGTTCAAAACAGAAAAAAAAATCTGTACTTTTTTTAAAAACAGTTTTTTTTCCAGAGAAAAATGCGTTTTTCTTCTGCAGAATTTACTGTTTATTTTCACAGTGTTGATACTCTGTTAATTTCAACTCAATTTCAACTATATTAATTTTGACTTAATTCCCTGTTAAATTGAGTTCTGTAAAAGGACTAACTATATATACAATTTTTACCAATTTACCATTCGCCTATTCTATGTGATATTTTAACCAGCACTTCAAGAGAAACCTCTGTCAGAAAACGCTTCGCAAAACACAAATCAATATCTGAGTGTCAGCTCTTCACGAAAAAATGTTTGAGAGAGTTTCAAATGTAAAAAATATACACGTAGATTATATTTTTTTAAAAATTTTCACTTCATTTTTGAAAAGCTTTGTAGAACCGTATACAAATTTGACGCCATGAATTAAAAAGCTTTATTTACAACATGATTGTATTCTTATCTGTTAGTGTTTCATTGAACTTAAAAGTTCAATAGCTTAGATGAAAGATTTTCGAATGAAACCTCCACCAATCTTACTATAAATCAAAGCTTATACTTCAAGGAGCACATATAATATTAAGATTATTTTAATACATTTTCTCTGTCGATCAGAATGATCAATTGGTTATGCTAAGGGTTTATAATATAATAGGTTCAGATCTCTTAAAACTAATTAATTTTTTAAAATATATTCCTTAATTTTTAAAACAAAAGGATATTTTTGCACCAAGAGACGGACATCAAAACGTGAAGGGTATTTTTGCACCAAGAGACGAATATCAAAGCGTGAAGGGTATTTTTGCACCAAGAGACGGATAGCAAAACGTGAAGGGTATTTTTGCACCAAGAGACGGATATTAAAACGTGAAGGATATTTTTGCACCAAGAGTCGGATATCAAAACTTGTAGGGTACTTTTGCACCAAGAGACGGATATCAAAACGTGAAGAATATTTTTGCACCAAGAGACGGATATCAAAACGTGTAGGGTACTTTTGCACCCTCTCTATAAAGTATTTACGTATAAAAAAATATTTCTTTCAGTCTATACATTATAGTGTGTAGAAATATATAGTATATGGAATCAAACCATACCAATAAAAGATCAGATAATATGTATTACAGATTTTCAGCATAATAATATAAAGTAGAAGTCCAGAAACCATTATTAAAGAATAATGGATATCCGTATCTCCTACGCACACATATATAAACATCTTATTAACACTTATATGAAATGATACAATCATATATGAAGCATCTTGCTCATGAATGTTCGTTAAGATTCTTTAATTAATATTCATGAACTAGGAAGCTAATACAAAAAATTCGTTAATTTCATGTGTAGACCTTTTTAATTAACTTTTGACCTTTGTTGCACAAACTTTGTTTAGAAGTTCATAAATTAAATAATTAATAATGACGCAGAATTTTCAAAAGTTTCAATAATTCCATATGTTCTTTCTCAACAGTGTATCCAAACATAGAACTAAAAACAATAAATTAAGTTTAATATGATAAATTAAGTTTGTGATAAGATAGACTTTAAATAATTTTCATAAATATCTTAGCAATGTTTTTGTTAACATAATTATATTTATTTGACTAAATAATTTTCATATTTCACACCAAAAATATTTTTTTCGTGTAAGATCTAACATTTAATTCATCAGAATTTATTATTCAATCGCATTTTCCCCCTCAAACTTCGACTCCAACAAACTTCTAAGTCTGCTTCAAATTTTCAATTATGTCATATGTACTAATTTAATTTCTGATTTAGTTTCATAAAAGAAAAGAAAACACTAAGCGAAAGGGAAAAAAATATAAATGCAAAGAAATTTCTGATTTATATTCAAGAACTTTTCGAAACTGTTGATGAGATTATAAAGATTACGCGTAAAGAGCAGGAACAACAAGACGGAAGCCATTTACTGCTTTTAACATAAATCAGCAAATGATTCTAATACGTTTTAATGCAATCTAATGGAAAAGAAAATCTTTTAAAGATGATGTTTTTCTCAGAACTCTTTACATACTTTTATCGTACTTTTTAAAGGAATTATCTTTAGAGATGTTTTCTTTCATCATATGTGAGTAGCATCAATACTGTCACAATTAAAACTGTCTCCATTTTTTCAACTAATTCGTTTTTGTAGTTAAAGCTGTTCTAAAGCTTATTAAAATGCATTACCATATTTTTTTTAAATAAAAGCGTAATAATTTAAAAATATAAATATTAAGTTTCTCTGAACTTTGTGTTACCTCTTTTTTTTAAACTCGGAATAAATTAAAATGAAATTTGTGTTACAATTTCCAAAATTTTGTATCTTAATTTTAAGGCAATCAAAGTCAATGTTTGGTAATAGGATGTAAATAGTCTAGCTACAAACATTTAAAAAAAAAGTTCTTTTGTAAGTATTTTTGTTATATAAAGAAAAAATTTCATAAATTAAATTTCATAAGTTCGAAAAAACATACTTTAATCAATTAGGTTAGAATAAAAGCTACGAATTCGATGTTTTTTCTTAAACCTTCAAACAAAATGTCGCAGAGACTATGAAAACTTCAGTATCGAATTAGTGACACGGCACAATTTAACTAGACCATTATTTCATTTTTACTTATCAACTTACTTTCCTAAAACTGGAATTGAAATTTAAAATTTTCTTCAAATGACCATAAGTATGCTTGTATAAAATCAGTTAGAAAGTAAGCTATGGTAGCCTTTCTAAAATGCATTGAACATTAAATTGATTCTTAACCCCTTCGTCCCGGCAGTTCGCTCTGCTGAAGTAAAACCACTGAGCGGAGCACTGCGCCGCAAAATGTGCACATTACATGTCGGTATGCAGATGTTCGGATATTTGAAGATTTTAGAGATAATTGCAGATTTTTCAAGCATTATAAATAAAATGTAATTTGGGAAAATTCGAAAGTATGACAAAAAGTGTGCACATATAAAATCCTTTAGAATGTAAGCTAGTGTTGCAGTGAACTTTAAGTTGATTCTTAAACCTTTTGTTGCTGAGGCCACTGTGTGGCTAAGTGTGCTCATCATATGTCGGTAAACTGATGTTCGAATATTCGGAGATCTTAGAAATATTTGGAGAATTCGCAAGCATTATAAATATAATGCAATTTCAGATATTTTAAATGTATCTTAGCAATTTGATTCATTATGATAAAAAACACTCAGACCCACATTACAGTTTTCGCACTCATACTACTCAAATATATAATTTTTGTCGTTTACTCTGCAAGCGTCTAGATTCGCGTTTTTTTTCCTAATGATCTATAAACTGATGGAAAATATCTTTCTGACTTATAAAACATTTTAGGCGCATTCGAAATATGCTTTTGATGGTATTTCATTTTAATTTTATAACCGTCATTCAACAGCCAACTCAATTTTAAGAGTTTACGACTACTAATATTCAACTTGGTAACCTTGTAATTTTGAACCCAATCTGGAAGAAAAAGGAAATCCTGGATCGAGTATTGGGAGAAATTTGCCTTCGTGGAGGACTTTTTGATGGAACTAACCCGCATTTGCGTAACATGAAGAGGAAGAACACGAGAACCCTTAACATGTGGATAGCACATGATTTACTCTTTATCGGTATTCATAATTTTGAACCCGTTTGAAGTTAAATGGTTTATAAGTACTCGTCAAATAGAAAAACATACATCACAAATTACAGAAAGACATTGCGAAAGCAGAGACAGTGATATGGCGCTAATCAACAAACTACCTTACGCAAGACAATATGCTACGGTCGCGGAAATTCAATTAATTGCTTTTATTGAGCTATAATACAAGGGAAAAAAGTGTAGTAGTGCTTTATTTACGTATTGCTACAGTTGTTCAAATGTCTGTTGAACATCCCTGACGATGATTCAAAGACATGCTATCACAAATTTGATCTTCTGCTGAGGGGATAGCTCCCCTTTGGTAGCCGATAATAAGCTCGAAGTTGGATTAATTTACGGTAGTACAGTTTCACGAGAACCTACACAAGACCCAGTCCCTTGTAGGCTGATCAAAATTGTCACCAACCAGTATACTGACCGCTGCTTGACTTCGGTGTTTTCCTGAAAACCATGTCTTTACGATCAGTCTATAGTGGGACTACTTAACAGAACACAAGAGAAACATCATAGTTTTAAAGAGTGTTCTCCAAAGCACAGTCGCAAACAAAAGTTTCATTCACGAAAGAAACAGTTTATACTCAAAGAGAAACAGATTGTACTCAAAGAAAAACAGATTATACTCAAAGAGAAACAGATTATACCCAAAGAGAAATAGATTATACTCAAAAGATGAAAAGGGACCTATCTAACATAGCGATCTCACCGATCCTTGCACTCTGTAGCTTGGAAGTAGCAGGTTTGAATTACTCTTGGGCACTTGATGTATCTTTATGATTCTCTTCCTTTATTTGTGCTATCATTCTGCAGTGGACTGATCCCAACAGATCACTGAAGTCAAGCATCACTGGCTGCAGTCAGTGTGCGGGTGGGTGACCACTTGGACCAGTCTGCGCAGGGACCGGTCCGAGGATGTGCAGTATAGGTCCTCGTTAAACTGTTCTACCGTAAAGTGCTCGAATTCGCGTGCAGATCGTCGGTCCACCGAAGCGGGGTGCCATCCCCTCTGCAGAGGATCAAAATTGTGATGGCATGTCTTTGGATCATCTTCAGGGATGTTACCCAGACAGTCGCTAATTGCCCATTGTGCAGCTCTACTGCGACGTTAAAAATTTTGTGGAAAATACATTGAAAGCTCGGAAATATATTTCTGTGGAAAAATGCTGCTCCGTGGACAAAAATTGTCAATTGGCTACGTAGAAAAATATATTTGTAGAAAAATATATTTTCAGAAAAATATATTTGCAGATCTGCTGTTTCTACCTTGAGTCGAACCGAGGTACAATACTGTAACTGATTCGTACTACAACAAGCTTATACTTTAAAGACATTGATAAGCCTAACAAAAATGAATTATTTTTATTAAAAATATTGGTATTTTTTTCTAATGAGAATAACATTTTGGTTTTTTTTGGTGTTTATCTGTCTTAACTTTTATTGAGTATTAATAAAAGTATTACTTTCTGTTCAATTTAATTTTAAGAAAATATTAAATGTTTAAAAAAAAGTTCTCTAGCTTAGAAAACTTGAAATGGTCATTAGCTATTTACATTGAATGCAAAATTCCTATATTACCATTGAAGTTCGCAAATATGGGAAAATTTCACTCATTTAACTTAAGTAAAAAATTAAAAAAATAATTTAAATTGTTATAGTAACAAATTAAAACGAAAAAGTTTTTTCAAACACAACCATAAAAACATAGGTTTTTTATTATTTAACAAATGTTGTACAGTAATCACATATAAATAATGTACGTTATGTTTTTGAATATATATATTTGAATATAGATATTTGAATGTATATATTTATTTTGAATATACATATATATTTTGAATACATAGATTTTGAATATAGATATATATTTTGAATACATAGATTTTGAATATAGATATTTCGAATTCATGTACTTGGAAACATATATAAAGCACCAAATCGGAATGAAACATTAATAAAATGGAAATGTAAGTTTAAAAATAAAATCAAACTCGAACAAAAACTGAAGAAACTCTTTCCACTTTGGCTGCGACGCATTCAAATTGAATGAAATTTACGTTGAGTTCTAGGGTAATGAAATTCTTGAGGATATCGAAGAAATGAAGTTACCATTGAAACTGTGGTAAATGAAATTCTCGTTTAAAACGAGAAAAAAAAATCTTTATTTAATTACCGAACGCTGAATGACCCAGGCTGTTGCCCGAAAATTTGGACGTGGGTGATTTTTTTTTTATTTTTGGGGCCATTTCAGCTCTTGAAGTAGAAAGAGCAATTTGCTGAATAGGGGATTAAGTTTCTAAAACTTCGTTAGAACAGATTTGCATTCTTTTTAAGAAATGATAGTTGTCGTGAGTTGGTAATCAGATTTTTGGTTACGTCTTTTTGTTTGACTCCTTTTAACTTATTGGACCTGATATTTCACTAAATAATGTTCGATTTCTCCATTATTGTTTGTTACTGAGCGAAAATAGAGAAATTATAGAACAATTTGTCAGACATATCGCAGGTTCAAAACTAAAACGACACATCTACAAGCATAATACGTTTGCAGATGTGTCGTTTTAGTTTTGAACCAGCGATATGACTCACTTGCGATATCGTCGAATGTAATAGTTAGGAGGTAAATGTAATATCACATAATTTGTTATTTTTTTATTGTTTTTAAGATAGATTCCTTAAAAATTAAAAGAAAAATATGAACGCGAAAGAAAAATTAACTCTAAGCTTCAGCATCACCTTTAAGCATTCAACGCGTGGTATAAGCGTAACTAAAACGCAACTCGCATTGCTGATAAAAGTATACTTTTTAAAATTTGAATTGGTTTTAATAAAATTAAAAAAATTGTGTTTTGATCTCAGTTTTATGAAGATAAATTAATAAATGAAAAGTAAAATATTTAAATTGTGCATATAAAAAATTTTATACTAGTATTTTTTTATAGTTTCTGAGATAATGCTTGATAGGTAATTGTTCCATAGGTAGGTACTTTATTTATGTCGAACTAGAGTTGCACAATGGGCTATTGAAAGCTTGATAGTCATAGATTGAACATAGAAATAAAAAAAAATATCATTCCTTGTTTAAGAATCAACTTAAAGTTCAATGAGTTCTGGAAAGACATTCTTAGCTGGAATTTTAACTGATTTTATAAGAGCATACTTTTTGTGATTTGTCATAAATTTTGATTTTAATTTCGCGAAGACAAAAATTGAATATTTAAATTCTACGTATAACAAACTTTACTCAGAAATTTTTATAGTTTCTGAAAAAGATTGAAAGTTTGCTAGAACAAGAATAAATAAATAAAAAATCATTCAAGTTTAACCCTTTGTTCCGAGCACTTTATTTAGCCGGAATCCACGTGATTCCCTATGTGCACAATATTTAGTCAACGTCAATGTGATACCATTTGATGAACGGTTTTATCTGCTTCAAATTGTCACTGGCTAACATTCCATTGACCTATATTTGATCTCAGGAGATACAGCGTTCGCCTTCCAATGAGGTGAACAGGGTTCGAAACCCAGTCGATACGAATTCCGCATCCTACTTGCACCGACCACACAGCTGACGTGAAATATCCTCTGTGATAGTGTGGCTCTGTATATATATATATTTTATAACNTATATATATATATATATATATATATATATATATATATATATATATATATATATATATATATATATATATATATATATATATATATATATATATATATATATATATATATATATATATATATATATATATATATATATATATATATATATATATATATATATATATATATATATATATATATATATATATATATATATATATATATATATATATATATATATATATATATATATATATATATATATATATATATATATATATATATATATATATATATATATATATATATATATATATATATATATATATATATATATATATATATATATATATATATATATATATATATATATATATATATATATATATATATATATATATATATATATATATATATATATATATATATATATATATATATATATATATATATATATATATATATATATATATATATATATATATATATATATATATATATATATATATATATATATATATATATATATATATATATATATATATATATATATATATATATATATATATATATATATATATATATATATATATATATATATATATATATATATATATATATATATATATATATATATATATATATATATATATATATATATATATATATATATATATATATATATATATATATATATATATATATATATATATATATATATATATATATATATATATATATATATATATATATATATATATATATATATATATATATATATATATATATATATATATAACCGTATATATATATATATATATATATATATATATATATAAATTTCTTAAGAATAATAAAAGTATGTCCTTAAAACTAATTGCGAATGAAAACAGTATAGAACTTCTTCTAATGGTTTTCAAAAGTTTGTAGTTGCTATTTTCGAGAAAAATTCATTAAAAAATGAAAGAAATCCCATGAAAAATAAGAATTTGATCTTAACGATTGAGTTTTTAATACAATGATGTTAAGGAATACAATGTTGTTGTTTTTTGTTTCTTACTTGGAAAACGTTTCCACCTACTATTTTTTTTAAAGACATTTTATGGCGTCTGCAATATTAGAGACATGAAACCGGACCCTGATTTTAACATTTTTTTCGGAAAAATTCTGTATCAAGCATTTGATTTAGAGAAAAATAGATTTTAACTAATCTTTTTTAGTAAGGAAGAGTTTTTTTTTTAATATTTCTGTCAAATTTACTAAAATTAATTTTTTTGCTGTTTAGAAACTTGAGATTTATTTTTCGATTCAATGTAACAAAATCTGATTACACACTTTTCTATTCTCATCTTAATGTTATTTTTCAAATTACATCAATTTCTGTAATAAAATAAAAATTTACTAGTATTTATAATTGATATCTAACTATTATTTTCATTTAATAATCTAATACTGATGCATTTTGTTAACTATTCTTGGGTGTAGGGAAGAGACAGTAAGATGACGAACTTAAAACTCTAAATATTTTTTTGCGAAATTCATTGAAAGATTAAAAAACACTGGTATTTTCTTTAAAAAAATTTTAATTTTGATGTCTTATGAAGAAATAGTTTAAACGATTTTATTTCTTTAAAGAAAGCAAAATATGCCTATCTGGTATCTTACCCATTAGTCAGGGAAATATGCCGAACAGGTTGCATCATAAATCAAAATATATGAAGGTTAATTAAAAAAAAAACAATTATACTTGGGTTTCTATTGAAAAAGACACAGAAACACCAAAATAGCAATGGCATATTACCCGTCAACGAAATAAACACTGAAAATTTGGTTTTAAAATGAAGAAAAACTACGAGTAAAAAAGTTCCCAAAAGAAAATTGACTTTTACTCGTCTGTCTTTTGCTTCAATATCATCACAGCTTGGGCATTTGCTCTCAAGATTTGTCCCTGAAACACAGATATTTAGTTATAAAGGTGCATTACGGATGATCTAAACTCTTCGTCATATTACCCCACTTCGTCTTTTTGGATTAAAAAAAGTTTATCCAAATTCAAGCTGATCGTAAATGAACTATAGCATGCAAGATATACAGGTTAACACTAAACATACCATAACATGTCAAATGACCGTTTAAGAACATTTGCATCGGAAATGCGCTTATCTTCTTATCGTTTCTACCACAACCGGTCATTTGACCGGGAGAGCAATTTATTGCTGTTCTTGTTGTTGTTGACGTATGCCTGTTTAGGCAGAAATGGTGCGATTGTTCTTGTTTTCTAGTGGCGCCATCTATGGCCAAGAATTCGACTTCAGCCACACCATACGTCGCACCCGTTTATAGGGCGAGCTGAATATGAGAACGATCGTCCTCCAATCCAGTACCCCCAGAGGTATTGATTTGTTATGGGAACATGGAGGACTTTTGCGACTCGACAGATTTAACGTGCATCAGTCACTTTACAGCACTGGGAGTCCTCGGCCGGCGGGTTTTGAGCTCACGAACTCTCGGGCATGGGTACAGCGCCCTACCGACCAGGCTATCCCGGCCCGATGCTTTATAAGGTTATACTATAATTTATTGCTTTATAAGGTTATCGGATCAGAAATTACGATGTAATGCGTGTTCAACGTATTGCATTCGATTAGTTGCACATTTCTGAGAAGACAATTGCGTAGTTAGTTCAAGCAGAATAACTGTGAATTCAAATTTCAAGAAAGTGCCGAAAATTTTAGATTGACATTTTTGTGTAAGAAAAAGTGACAAAAACTAAATGTTTTTCTTAGTAGCTTTTGACTTTGACAGCCTTACTTCTTTTCTAACTAACTATTAATTTTTACCCAGAAAAATTTCGAAGCAATCAAGACAGCACAAGTTCTTAGAAGAAATAATATTATTTAAAAGAATAATTATAAGAATTATAATTCTTATATATTTTTATAATTATGAAAACAATTATACTAATTACAGAAATAATAATAATTAGAAGTAATATGTTTGTAAAAAATGTACAATGGAAACACAATGTATATGTGAAAAACACGTTGAGCAATGAATTTAAAAATCCTAGTGTTGGTGATTGTAATGCATAAAAATTGGCAATATACAATTTTGTTTAATTATAATAAAGTTTTTTTAGTTTATTTCCTTCCTAAAATCCAAATTTCCTACATTCAATTACGAAACATAAAGTCCTGACCGACATTGGTGGAAATAGGTTTAGATTAAGTGTTTGTATGTTTTGTGTTAAGTAATACTAACAAACACAAATTAAACCAATATATTTTAGTCTGATCTCACCTTATATTATTTTTATAAACTTCATAAACAAATATTAAGAACTGCTTGAACAGGCGAAAATGGTATTTGCGTCACAGAAATACCGAGTTCGTCATTTTACCCTGATTGCTTCGGTATAAATTGACAGCTCAATTAGTACTGAAATTTTATTTATTTATTGATACTTATTTACCTCTATAGCACCGTGATCACAAGCACATGATTTTGCTAATCTTTATTTATAAAGCGGTATTATATATGAACGAGTCTTACAGAATATGAGCGATTACAGAATATGAGCGAATCTTACAGAATAGAGCGAAGATGAACAGATTATATATGAGCGAGTCTTACAAAAATACACGGTCGTGATCTCAAATCGGCACCATCGTACTGCATTTCGTATTAGTACACATACGCACTATTTAGTACGTAAAATCTCGATCTGTGAGGGCCTGGGAAAGCACTTTTGTCAATACTGAAGTATTTAATGTTGGTTCCATAATGACTGTTTATAAGCACTTTTTGTACATTAAGTATGTAAATTGAAGATCACGAAAAATTTAGAAGTACAAAATAAAAATTCTTTCGAAATTTAACAAAACAAGAATGGGGTAGAAGGG
This sequence comes from Parasteatoda tepidariorum, assembly GCF_043381705.1. Taxonomy (NCBI): domain Eukaryota; kingdom Metazoa; phylum Arthropoda; class Arachnida; order Araneae; family Theridiidae; genus Parasteatoda; species Parasteatoda tepidariorum. The sequence continues at coordinate 16,845,845 of NC_092213.1, forward strand.
AAAATGAAACTCGCCAATTGTCGTACAATTCCTGGAGGAAACAGAGATGGATTGACAATCGATTACAAAATGGGACAGTAGTTAACGTACTGAGTTTTTATTGTGAAAGACTGGGGTTCTTTTCCCAGTAGCGGCTTCAAGTCACACAGTTTCAGTTTCATTTGCATAAATTACGAACTGCTAACTATATTACCACCATCACGCAACTAGGTTTGAAATTGTGAAGTCTTAACCTCTATAACCCTTTTGATCAACACTAGTTTTTAAAGAAATACTTTAGTTTTGACTGAATCTCCAAGTCTCATTGTTCAATCAAGCTGGTTTTTATATTATTCACATAATTTGGGAGAAACCTAGTATGCTTTAAAGTTGCAATGCCAGCTTCAATTATTAAATGTTGCCTTTAATTTACAAGTAAACTACTTATAAAACATATGGTTATTTGTAAAAAATAGGCAAATTATGCTTTGGAGTAAAATATTTTTAAATCACTGAATTTATCCTGAATAAAATATATTTACATTTTAGTATAGTTAAAAATAATTATTTCAATTTATAATTTCTATTAAGCATTTTTTTTTAAATTATTTCATCAGCTTTTCGAATTCCTATGCGAATCATTGTCAGAAAATTAAGATGAATTTCAAATAACAGAATGTTTTATTTAAATTAGAGATATGTTGATTTAGTAGAAGTAAATTCATAACTAACTTTCGAATTCGAGAAACAGTTATTGTTTATAAACCTGTCGGTATTGAAATTTTTCAGTTAATTTAATCAATAATCACTTCAAGAAGAAGATCACTGATTTTGAAACGTGTTACTGCACAACAAAATAGTTTAACTGTTATTGGGTACTGAGCTTCAAGAAGATCACAAATACCCAGTCATGTGAGCTATGACGTCACCAACAGCTGACCGTATATTAGCAAAATGACGTGCCAAAGGTGAGCTATTTCTCCACATAAGCTTGAATGTTAATTAACGTGGAGTTAATTAAATACTAAGCTATATCAAACATCGAATTTGTTACAATATAATTATATCTCGTCTTCGAATTTTATTTAACTTACATTTATTATTTGTTTATGTATTTTATTGTAACCATGATATATTGTTGTTTGGAAATCTGGCAACTTTGATCCATAATTTCCAATGAGCTGCACAATCGGTGTTGCCGATGAGCAGACCTAGTGCATTCTCCAGAAGTGGTATCCACTCTCTCAGGACCACCACAATGGGTGAGATACCGTTGGTCATGTTAATTTGAACGTCTAGTTTCTGCCAGACTAGATGGCAGCACCGAGACTCTATTTGGATGCTAAAGTGCACTAATTTTGCCGGAAATGCCAAGAGCTTTGGTCCATACTTTGATCCATAATTAATTTGGAATTCATAATTACTTCATGCCTGATCTTGTGTTATGAAATATATTGTGAAAGAATTAAAATCTTAGTAAAAGAATGTAGAATGTGTCACTTGAGAGAATTAGTACTTGACGGGCTTGGCTTACTTGAAATAGAATGGAAAGAATACTTGCTAACGTAAACGAATGCCACGTTTCACCAACCGAACAAGATCGAGCTACCCACACTACGCCACTTTCAGGTATCCTATTCCAATTGCGTATGATTCTATTCAGGTATCCAACGCAATCATTGCATTCCTAACGGTTTTGCTTGTTTTCAAGTAACGCTCGTAAACATAAAAGTAAATTCATAAGCTAAAGGCATTTAAAAGAATCCGAACAACTGCACATGCTCATGTTCTCCTTTTTTATATATAACTTTATTAAGATCTTACGTATTCTTATGTTTTGTTGGTATGGTTTTCAAAGCTACAAGCGCACTGTTTATAGCTATTGAAAGTTGTTTTCTGCTTTAGCATGCCTTCTAATTAACAACATCAACTTGGACCTGTTACAGGTAGATTAAGATGAACGCCAACATAAAATGAAAATGTGGGATGCGGTATTACAAAATTTTAAAAGAAATCGCGTGATTTTACAACATTTGGTTGATTTAATAAAGAAATAAATTTTAATGGTTTAGTATAAAATTATGGTTGTTTAGTTGTAAGGTCCATAAGAAACTAAATATCATGCATTTTTATTTAAAATTATAGGATGTATATTAACTTTAATTGTATTCAATTTAGTTTGAAGAAATTTACCTTCAACAACATTTATGCTTATTGTAATTATTTGTTTTACTTTTGTGGTTGAAGTTGAGATGATATTTCACCATATTCGCTTTTTTAGCTTACGGGTTTTGAAAAACCTCTTATTTTCATTCATGGAAGTTTCATATCTTCACCAGAGTTATTTGGGTGTTTCACCAGACAGGATATTACCTGGATAGCCTGGTCGGTTGGGCGTTGGGCCCATATCCGAGTGGTCATGAGTTCGATCCCCTCCGCCGAGGAATCCCCGTGTAGTAAATGATGCCTGGTGCACGTTGAATCTCTCAGGTCACTAAGTCCTCCAAGTTCCCGTAACAAAAAAAAATACCTTTGAGGGTATTGAAATGTAGAATGATCGTTCTCTGCTTTTGGTCAAAATTACGATATCAAGATAAATAAATGAATGTGTGAATGGGTCCACTTATTGAACCAGGCTGTGACATGTGGGTGGCTGAAGAGGCTCCACTGAAATACAAAAAAGCTTGGCTATAGAGGCTCCACTGAAAAACAAAAAAGCTCAAATTCGCTTGGTTTCACCAAGCAGGCTTGCTAGTATTAGCAAATGACATTCGAAACAACAACATCCAGATTGAGCGCATGCGCAATTCAACTGCGTATGAACAGGTACTAAAGGGAATGTATAGAATTTAACGTAAAATTGAAAAATCTCTTTACTGTAAAGAAATTTGCAGCCATGAGATTGATATTGTCTTTTAATCAATACATTCTTAAGTGCCCACCACGTTTTGAAACGTAAAAATTAACTTTTAAAGCTAAGACCAAATACAAATTGTAATTTAAATGATAAAAATTGTAATGTATAACTTTTGCGTTTTGAAACAAGAAAAAAATGTATTTTATGAAGGTTTTTTTCCCAAACTGCATGTTTTTGCAATTGCTTTAAAAATTTTCGTCACATAAATGAAATCAATATAATTGTCAGCATGCCAATCAATACTTTAACAACCGCCCAACTCGTTTTCAAAGAGAAAAACTATTATAAGCTAAGGCCTTAAAAAAGTATTCCAATTGAATTAAAATTTTGTATCTCAGAATTATTAAAAAATATGTTATCAAAAATACTTTTTCTAAACTTTATGCTATTGCAATTGATTTTGTCACATAAATGAAATGAATTTCATTAAAGACCATTGTCAGCAACGTGAGAAAAATTTTGATAAAAAAAAATCGTCATTAATTTTAGTAATAAGTTGACTTCAATAATAAATTTCAGATGAATTAGTCGGTATTACAATTTTTAGTGACACTTTAAAAATTATAATTAATGCATTCACAACTGCCCAACAAGTTTTTCAACAACGTTTAAAACTTAAAAGTGAACTTATAAGTTAAAAACATTAAAATAAATATCAATCTAAGTTTCTGTGTTTGAAAATTAAAGAAAAAATGTTGTAGAAAATATCTTTTCTTTCTTTTGAAATGTATGCTTTTTTTATTTTTTAAAACATTTTTTGTTACATAAATGAAATCAATTCGTAAAATAATCAATGGCAACAATCTGAGACAAATTTCGTATAACGAAATGCTTTATTAAGTTTAGCATTAAGTCGACTAAATGGAAGTTAATGGAATCAATTTGTGAACCGACTAACTAGTATCAGAAACTCTGGCTCATTTTGATCAATTCTAGTCAATACATTCGCAGCTGTCTGAATTACATTATTGAACAATGCTTTAAACAATTTAAAGTGAACTTTTAAGCCATAAAGCCAAACACATTAGCTTTTCCAGTCTGATAATTTCAAGTCCAGGAAACAGTAAGGTTTCAAATATTTCCTGGAATAGGAAATAATAAACAGGAGCAGGTGTTTCACGTTTTCGGTTTGTTTGATCTGTAAGTGAAGCATTTCAGACACGTTTCAAGGAAAACTGTTAAAGTAGAATTCTTAGATCCATTGTAATAATATTTACATAAAAATGTCTCAAATATAAAGTAATTTTCAAAAAAAAATATTGAGTAAGAAAACTTTTTTAATAATCCGATTGAAAATAGTTGCATCTCTTTTTTGTAATTATTCGCTTCACTTTTTATGTGTTTATAAGTGTAAAACTTATTTCACAAACAAAAATTGATTTTATAACGGAAAAGAGGTCATGAGGTCATGAGTTCATGAGTCATTTTTCATGAGATTAAAGAGGTCATGAGTTCAATCCCGTCCGGCCGATGACTTTTCGAGTAGAAACTGGTAACTCTTGCATGTCAAATCCATTAGGTCACAAAGTCCTCCATGTTCCCATAACAATATATATCTCTGGGAGTATTGAATTGGACACTGAATGTTTTCTGTTTCGGGTCAAAATTACGATCTATGGATGAATGAATGTGTCCGCCTTATAAACAGGCAAGGGCGTGTGTTAAGCTCAAATCGTATTCTTGGCAATAGATGGCGCCACTGAAGAATAAGAAACACACTCTTTGCCTTAAAAATCCCCTTTCTTTTCACTAAGAAGCCGTGCTGGTATTGGAAAGTGGCATTCGAAATAACAACAGGGCAAAAGGTGCATTTTCTTGATTCTTTTAGTGGCGAAATCTATGGGTAAAAATATAACTTCTGCCACAAACACGTCACATCCCGTTTTTAGGGTGGATCCATTCATACATTCATAGATCACAATTTCGGCCTGAAGCAGAGAATGATCAATCTCCAATTCAGTAACCCCAGAGGTATTATTGGTCTGCTATGGAAGAATGCAAAATTTCTTACCCGGCAGATTTAGCGTGTACCAGTCACTATTTACTACATGGGGAGTCTTAGGAATATTCGGAATTATTATTTTTTTCTTTGCCTAATCACATAAGGCAAAACAAAATTGGACGATAATCCAAATGGCATTATTAAGTTATAATGTAGTAATGTAACTCCTACCTTAACTAATTAGATTAGATTCCTAAATCATTTATTAATGGCGGAACATTATTTAACCGAACCTCCTATTCAGTAAAATAGGACCTACATATTAAAAATAAATAATGTGGCTTATCAAAAATCAAAATAAGTTTCTAATAAATTTACTTATTTATGAAGATTGTCATCAAGAATCACGATGATCTCATCAAGAGACTGAAGATTTTTAAGAATCTTTAAGTAATTAAAAACATAAGACTGATTTCTTTTCGCAAAAATAAAAAAAAATTGTGTTTGATAGTTTTACATTACGAACATATCTTAAAAATTTCAAAGATTTAATAAATTTTTTAAAAAATTATAAGAAATTTAATAAATGATTGAAGATTAAGGGAGAGGAACGGTTATTGTCCGTTTTTTAAGAAAAGTGGTGGTTGGTTCGCCTTCTGCCACATTTTGAGGATTACTAAGTGTTGACAAATCAATAACGGGGAGTATGGGATTCTCCCCGAGAGTTATTACACAGTTAAGATTGGCCATGCTGCAAAAAATGGTTCATGTACTTGCGTAGACAGGAAGAACATAGAGAAGTAAAGTGAAAAAAAACGACAGAGCTACTTGTAATAAAGTATTGATTGGGTACCAATATTAAGTAACCCGATTCCAACCAACACCTCCTAGATAAGAGCAGGCCTCAGCACGGGTTACCATAAATATCCTTTGATAGTCCAAACGTAATGACTTATTTCGTATTTTTAACCACTGCGCAGCTTAGTACCCCTAACGAAATGACATCTTTCTTATTTTTCATCTACTGCGCAGTTAACTTCGTTAGATCGGACTACTAAATTGATCCGCGCTGAGGCCTTCCTTCTTCTAGGAGGTGTTGTTCCAACGCGGTTTCCAAATTTCATTTATTTCAACATCAAAAAATGTAATTTTTTTTAGATTTTTAAAGTAATTGTATGGTTGTATTGATTTATGGTATTGATTTATGGTAATTGTGTACAATTTTACATTACAGTTTCAATGGAAATTTTCTCCTGAAATTTCTCAAACCTTGAAATTTCTTTTCTTACTAAGCATCTTTCAGAGAAATAAACCCCTTTCTTCTATTGATCTTCCATTATGTTCCAAAAATAAGCTTAATTAAATAAGACTACAATAGTCTTCTCACAAAATGAAGTAAAATAAAATTACTTAATTTTAAAAAAACGAATACATACATATTTTTATCAACTATTCATGTATAACAATAGAAAAGCGTTCAATATTTTTGAAACATAATATTTGTATTTATTTGCTAATAAAATTCAGTATTTAGCGAGAAATAAAATTTTACTAGCAAAACTAAAAAAAAAACTCTTTCTCCGACTTTAAATTCTTCGAAGATAAATGCTTGTTAGTTTTTAAAAAAAAATTTTAAAAGTGAACATTGAATTTCCTCAAATAACACATTTTATTATAAACTTTAAAGGCAATTACTATAACGTCAAAAATGTTAGCTATTTGCCAAGGTTGTATTTATATTTCGATATTACTAGGTTATTTGAAAATTAAAAAAATAAAACCATCACTGAACTGAAAATAATAGTAATTGGATTTAGCGAAAATGTCTGCATATAATGAATTTGCNAATAATCTTTAAACCCCCCCCCCTAAAAAAACATAAGACTGATTTCCTTTTGCAAAAAAAAAAAATTGTGTTTGATAGTTTTACATTACGAACATATCCTAAACATTTCAAAGATTCAATAAATCTTTTAAAAAAAATTGTAAGAAATTTAATAAATGATTGAAGAGATCAAGGGAGAAGAACGGTTATTGTCCATTTTGTAAGAAAAATGGTGGTTGGTTCGCCTTCTGTCACATTTTGAGGATTACTAAGTGATGACAAATCAATAACGGGGAGTATGGTATTCTCCCCGAGAGTTATTACACAGTTATGATTGGTCACGCTGCAAAAAAAAATGGTTCATGTCCTTGCGTAGACAAGAAGAACATAGAGAAGTAAATTGAAAAAAAAAGAGACAGAGATATTTGTAATAAAGTATTGATTGGGTACCAATATTGAGTAACCCGATTCCAACGCGGTTTCCAAATTTAATTTATTTCAACATCAAAAGATGTAATTTTTTTTTAGATTTTTAAGGGAAGTAAATAAATATTTACGGTATTTGTGTATAATTTCACATTTACAGTTTCAATGGAAATTTTCTCCTGAAATTTTTCTTCTTAATAAGCATCTTTCGGAGAAATAAACCCTTATTTTCTATTGATCTTCCATTATGTTCTAAAAATAAGCTTAATTAAATAAGACTACAATAGTCTTCTCACAAAATGAAGTAAAATAAAATTACTTAATTTTAAAAAAAAAGAATGCATACATATTTTTATCAACTATTCATGTATAGAAAAGTGTTCAGTATTTTTGAAACATAATATTTGTATTTATTTGCTATTAAAATTCAGTATTTAGCGAGAAATAAAATTTCATTAGCAAAACTAAAAATAAACTCTTTCTCCGACTTCAAATTCTTCGAAGATAAATGTTTGTTAGTTTTCAAAAAAAAATTTTAAAAGTGAACATTGAATTTCATCAAATAACACATTTTATTATAAACTTTAAAAGCAATTACTATAACGTCAAAAATGCTAGCTATTTGCCAAGGTTGTATTTATGTTTCGATATTACTAGGTTATTTGATAATTTAAAAAAAAAACATCACTGAACTGAAAATAATAGTAATTGGATTTAGCGAAAATGTCTGCATGTAATGAATTTGCCTGGCTTACCTTAAAATTCTCAAAATCAGTTTTCTTTATTAATAATTGTATGCATATATAACTAAATAATAAAAAGATCAACATTCGTTCGTCTCTGAAATGTTTTTCAAAATCACATTTTAAGTCTCTTTTTTTAGAGATTGATTCAACTTATGTGAAATTAAATAGAAATTTAAAAAGCTATTTTATATGCAATATGTACTTTTGAAATAACAAATTATTTATAAGAAATACATTGCTTAGATTTATGTCTAATTTAAAAGAATTTTAATAGCTGTATTATTATTTTAAGTAGAAGTAGTTTGAGCTATACTGTCATCTTTAATAATAATATTTTAATAAGTAGAATTAATATTTTAAAGACAAAAAAACGTCGGTTTGTTTTTAGGGAAATTTCTCGTATAAGTCACAAAAGAAACAAGAGATTATGAAATCACTATAAGTGCTATAACAAAAATATTACCAACGATAGATTTTTATGAGGTCCCAACTAGAGATTGGTCTGTATGACTTTATATCAATTAAGAGCTCATACATGTGATCATCAATTACAGAAGCTAGACACTTTTTATATCACATGCTTTTCAACTTAAAATTTGACATCGTTTTTTTTTGTAATAACGATTTGTTTATGAAAAAAAAGTGTTAAGATTTATGACTAATTTATGAGTTTTTCTAATACTCTATTATTGCATTAATTACTATCAGTGTAAGTTATAATTTAGTATTTAATAATAATATTTTAATACACTTACGTTTCAAAGAACGAACAACGTCGATTGATTTTTTTTTAGTATTTTCTTGTATAAATCACTAAATAAATAAATGAGATAGTGAAATCACTATAAGTGCAATAACGAAAATACAACCTACAATAGATTGAACAGTATCAGTTTTTTTATCAATTGCAGGCTCACACAACTAATCATCAGTTATGAAAGCATGATGCTTTTAATATCAGATACATATCATTCTTTACTTGAGAAATTGATATTGATTTTTTTATTTTCAGCTTCAACAAGGAAGGATGTGCTTATATAAAATAAAAGCCTCGAGATATAAATAAATTTTCCTATTTCTCCTCGTAACACAGAATATCTGGTCATTCTTTAAAAAATTGGAAATAATTTGCTAAGAAAATAAAAGATTTTTATAACTTTTAGACTTATTAAAGTTTAGAAGAAAGACTAAGTACACAATGGCTTTTTTGCACAGACAAATTTCTACTCTGTAGGTGCATTTCTGAGGGTTACAAATCAGTGCTCGCACTAATTATTACAACTAATTCAACAGTTCATATTTTTCTTACAAATTAATCTTAAACTTTAATCTTAATTCTAATATCTTAAACGTTTTTGTTTCGCTGCAATCTCTTAACATTTTTCTACACATCTTTATACTAAGTTTCGACTGTTTCTGCACAGAAAAGCAAACTTAAACAAGAAGTTAATCACTCAAAACAGTGATGGCTGCTTTTTAGTTTTTCTATTATAGAGCGAAAAATTGTATAAAACCTTGAAATTATATTTGATATTTTGGAAAATAAGAATCCTAACATTTGATGGAATTTCTCAAAGAAATTTTAATTTTATGTTTCCTTTAATTTATACGTAAAAAAAATCATGTGAATAAATTAATAAGCTTTCAGCCTAAGCTAAGATGAAGGGTAAGTGTGAGAAAATGGAGGACAAATAACGAAAACTTGTAACACTATCAAGAAAGGGGTAGGAATTTGCTATCACATTCATAATGTCCAATTCCCTTAAAATATCTACATTGGGGAAAAAAGTATGGTAAAAACAACCAGAATATGGCAAAATTTACCGTGTTCTTTGGTAGTAATAACTTTTTGATAAAGTTAACACTTTCCTAACCTCTATTTTATTTATCAATCTACTTTAACTAAGTTTTTTTTGGTTAGANTTAACATCGTTTTTTTTTTGTAATAACGATTTGTTTATTAAAAAAAAGTGTTAAGATTTATGACTAATTTATGAGTTTTTCTAATACTCTATTATTGCATTAATTACTATCAGTGTAAGTTATAATTTAGTATTTAATAATAATATTTTAATACACTTACGTTTCAAAGAACGAACAACGTCGATTGATTTTTTTTTAGTATTTTCTTGTATAAATCACTAAATAAATAAATGAGATAGTGAAATCACTATAAGTGCAATAACGAAAATACAACCTACAATAGATTGAACAATATCAGTTTTTTTATCAATTGCAAGTTCAGACAACTGATCAACAGTTATGAAAGCATGACGCTTTTAATATCACATACATATCATTCTTTATTTGAGAAATTGATATCGATATTTTTTATTTTCAGCTTCAACAAGGAAGGATGTGCTTATATAAAATAAAAGCCTCGAGATATAAATAAATTTTTCTACTTCTCCTCGTAACGCAGAATGTCTGGCATTGTTTAAAAAATTGAAAACAATTTGCTAAGAAAATAAAAGATTTTTACAACTTTCAGACGTATTAAAGTTTGGAAGAAAGACTAAGTACACAATGGCTCTTTTGCGCAGACAAATTTCTACTCTGTAGGTGCATTTCTGAGGGTTACAGATCAGCCCTCTCACTAATTACTACAACTATTTCAACCTTTCGTGTTTTTCTTACAAATTAATTTAAACCTTAATCCTAATTCTAATATCTTAAACGTTTTTGTTTCGTTGCAATCTCTTAACGTTTTTCTACATATCTTTATATTAAGTTTCGACAGTTTCTTCACAGAAAAGCAAACTTAAACATGAAGTTAATCACTCAAAACAGTGAAAGCTGCTTTTTGGTTTTTATTTAAATTGTATAAAACCATGAAATTATATTTGATATTTTGGAAAATAAGAATGCTAACATTTGATACGATTTCTACAAGAAATTTTAATTTTATGTTTCCCTTAATTTATAGGTAAAAAAACAAATCCAGTGAATAAATTAATGAGATTTCAGCCTAAGCAAAGGTGAAGGGTAAGTGTGAATATTTCAGAGAAAATGAAGGACAAATAAAGGAAACTTGTAACAATATCAAGAAAAGTGGAAATTTGTTATCACTTTCATAATGTTTAATTTCCTGAAAATATCTACATTGAGAAAAAAAAAGTATGGCAAGAACTACCAGAATATAATATATAACAGAATAATCAGAATACGGTCAAATTTACCGTGTTTCTAACTCTATAGGAACACCAAAAAACAAGGTAATTTTTACTTAAGGGCTTTGGTAATGACTTTATGGTAATACATTTTGGTAAAATTAACACTAACAGTATGGTTTTATTCCCCTGCTGTTTGGTAGTAAATGCTGTAAAATTAGGTAATTTAAAGCATAAGTCGATACTTTTAACTGTGCTAGTATAGTTTAAAATGACTCAAAAATTCTCATTTCGATAACCTCTATTTTATTTATCAAACTACTTTAACTACGTTTTTTGTCGGATATTTGTTTTTTTTTCTAAGTAAGCTATATGCTAACATCTACCAACATTTAAAATTACGAAAAATATGAATTTGTAAATTTATAAAAGCTTGGACATGGGGGAATTAAATCAGTAGCTAAACTGTTACTAAATAAATACTACATCAGGGAAAATAAAATTAATACATCAAAGCTGTCTCAACATCTTAAAATGGAAGCGCTGAGGTACCAGGTTCAAATCACATCATATCCCTGGATCAATCTATTTTATTCACACATATGTAGGCTTGTAGTGTTTTTCTCAAAATTGAACCAGGACTTGATAGGAAAAAGATAAATTCTAGGAAAAAGATAAATTCTTAGAGTAATAAATTTTTATATTATTTTTAAACCAATCTCGTCTTTTCGCCAAGCGCTATTTAAAATGTAGAGAACGGGTTCGCTTCAAAGCGTAACCATGATTGTGTAATGGTAAATAACTAAATTTGGTTTAGATGGATCGTGTGCTTAATACAAATATTTTCTATCCTCGTGCCAAATTGCAGAATAGCATAAAAATGAGAAAAGCAGCACAAAGAAATCAAACCCACTGTTTTATTACCTCTTTTTTATCACAAACTACTTCTTTCCATCAAATTCAGAAAAAAAAATTATTTCCTTAAAAACAAAACATACTAAAAGCATAAAACCACACATCTTTTACAAATACTTTACTAAACTTAATTAAACCTGAACTAATTAAAAATATTTGTTTTATAAAATACTATAAATCAATAGAACAGTTGCAATACTGCATACATGTTAAAAGACGGATTTCAATACAATATAGCGTTAAACTGATAACTTTATTTTATCAAATTTAGAAAATACTTTTATTAACGTCAACATTAGTTAATAGATTAAAATATTAAAATCTTTCTTATATTAAAATTTTTTATTTAAATTTAAAACCACGTTCACTGATACGATATAATTTTTATTATCGTATGATACTTATGCATTCAGTCCCAGTCTATCAGCAAATCAGAAATGTTACAACATTCATTAAAGTTTTCTTGGGAAATAATAAATATCTTTTAAGTGACTAAAATTTTTAACTTAATTAATGGTTAGAAGCAATTCAATATACACAAACTAAACAATAGATTTGCATATTAAGCCTTCAAAACGTAGAAAGTAACTTAACTTATAATAACTTTTATTAATAAAATATTATCATGAGGTGGCATGATGCTCCGAGATAGTTTTTTTCTTTTACCACGCAATACAAAAGAAAGTAGAAACTTGAAACCATAGATCCTTTACACATAATTTACTAAACTTAATTAAATCCATCAATAAATATTTTTTTATAAATACTTAACTATTATCTAAAAAAATACTACAATAAGTAAATGTAAAAAGCCGAATTTCAGTACAATGCAGCGTTAAACTGATTATTTTATCAATTTTAAAAATATCTTTATTTACGTCAAGATTAGTTAATAGATTGAAATAATGGATTCTTTCTCACATTGAAAATTTCAATTTCATTCAAAACCACATCAACTGATATGATTATTTTTATCGCGCGATATTTAATTAATTTTCCATTCAGTCGCTGTCTATCAACAAATCAGAAATGTTACAGCATTCATTAAAGTTTTCGTGGGAAATAATAAATATCCTTTAAGTGACCTTTTTTTTTCTTAAAAATGGCTGAATGAATGGATGAATGCGATTTGAGCCGATGATAAGGTAATGAAAGATCGAAAGTAATTCCCGAAGAACTTTTCCTGGAAGATAAGAAATGTTTTACGGACGATGAGAGAAAAATTAATGACGTCGCTCGTACGTAAAGTATTTTAATTTTTATTTTGAGTTATTGATATCCCCTGAAAATCGGTTCATTTCCGAAATTAAATTCTGTTTGTGATGTTTCTTATTGAAGATTTTTAAATCAATGTGAGTTTTACTTGAATATCGGAATCACAATGATTTATGTTGTATAATGGAGTAATTAATGATGCAATTTCACATTAGTTTAAAGAATTATTTTTTTAAACAATATGTAGACAAAACGATTCAAAATTTCATACAAAGTTTCAAAGTTATGATGTGAAAGTCGACACAAACATGGTTTGCTACTTATTTGATTGTAAATCCGACTACTTAATTTTGTAATAATAAAAACACGAGCAGTTTAACTGTATAAAATTTTATGGGCTATAGCTATAATATTTTCACTATTATAAACAAGTAAAACAAACATCAAAAATGAGTCTTAAAATGCTATAATATGTATCAATATCAGTAAAAGAAAAGATTAAAAATGTCATAAAAATGATTGAAGAAATTGCATTAAATAATATCAAATTGTATTAAATAAATAGCTCTAACTGGAACAAATTGTTACTCATTTATTTGTGTTCTCTTCAGTACAATATGCATCGTTGTCAAAATCCTTTAATTCTTACTGGTAATAAAAGTATTGAAACTGCTAAAAAGATTCTATTTCGATACTCTATTTTTTTTAAACAAATCCTCAATAGAAAAAAAAACGCTTAATGCATTTAATGCAAGAATACAAGCAATAATATAGATTAAAGCATTAAATTTAATGTTTCCAATAATTAGTTCTGAGAGACGAACTTCAACAGAAAAAAATTATAACAGCGCCTTTTAAAAATACAAATTTTGCAATAAAATAACAGAATGTAAATAATTTGAATAAGAGAGTTAAATATAGCTTTGAAAATGTACTTCTTAATTTGAAAAACGTAACTTTAATGTTAATACGTTATTTCAGAATATGGTGCAAATAGTTAGGTAAGAAACTTACTTTCGTACATAAAATTTTATAATAAATATTTTATTACAGTTATAATTCTGACTTTTCTGCAAGTTTTAAAGTAATTGCTTCTATAAAATTTCATGTTAGATACTTCTTTCTAGTCCTACTGTACTAGAACCTACTAATATTGAACAAATTGGATAGGATTGTTTAAGATTTGGTGCAAATAAATAGTTACAAACGTATTATGTTACACGAAATTATACTCTAAATATTTTATTACAAATATATTTTTGTCTTTTTTACAAGTTTTAAGGTAATTGCTTTAATAAAATTCTGTAGTTGATACTTCATTACAAATTTAACAGTACAAATATCAATACGATTTGTTATGCATAAATTTTGTTTCTAGTTTTTATATATATNTACTTTTAATGAAAATATCTTGATCATCTCTTTCACTCCTTATATATTTATGCATCCTGAAATTATAATTCATATCGAGGACAATTAAATAAGACTGAAAAATTTAATTTATTGGTCTTAATGTTAATATTATTCTATAAAAATTAATCCTAAAAATATTATTTTTCGGCTAACTGTAAGTCATTGCAAACTATTAAATAAAGAGGGCTAATTTTTTGTCTTGTTCTCAAAAAAACAAATATTAACAAGAGTAAATATTCTGAAAAATTTTTTTTGAATATTTGTTTTTATTTAATATTAAAATAAATATTTAGTAACTAGATTTCATTACACATTTTAATACTGAAAATAAGCAATTCGAGTGATCAATACAAAAACTATTCACTATGTGTGCCATTTACTATAAAATACCATCTACAAATAAATTACTAGTTTATGATACACATATAATACACTATGTTACAAATAGGAAATTTATATACATTTTCTAAAATACCTTTAAAGGTAACTATGAATTACTATTATTATTTAGAAACAGTCAAATATCACTGTTTGTATTATTTTACGTCAAATCACAACTTTAACTGGGTCAGCAGTCAACGTAATTAAATTCTCTAAGTAACACATATACTATGTTGCAAATGAATTCCTATATTAACACTATAATTCCTGTATTACACATGTAAGACTCTACGTTATGAATTGAAAATGCGAAAAAAATATTATCTAGCATACCCGAAGAGTCTTAAATTAATGAACTGCTAGAAATCTTAATCAGAAGAATATGTCAGAATCAGAAGAATTTGTAATCTGAAGTTGCTATGTAACACAAAAATTATTATATTATTGTTAAAAATAACTGTATTATGAAACACGAAAAATTATTAAATTTGCGTTTGCATCCATCTACTCACAAACATAACTGAATTAGCTTATTGCCTGAATTTGCTATGCAAAACTTCTACTTTGTTACATATAGGATGCAAATTTGGTATGCTAACGTACCTGAAATTCAAAGTCATAATAAACTTGTCCAAAAATCAGTTATAATCTCCTTCGTGTTTACACTTCTATAAACTAATACTTACAAAATACTGAATCAGCAGAATAGTTTCCAAAAAAAATATTTAAAAAAAAAAACATTTCATTTTGAGTTAGCTTTTTCTAGTACTGCATCTGGATTAATTTTTCTCACAGATTTCAACATGTCTTTACTTTCTGAAGAAGTAGACATTTGTGAAGATAAGTTGATTGACATTGATGTTAAGTTTGTCAAACTTGTATACATGGCTGCCTTGAAACCCGTTCTCTTACTCATTGTGTACTTATCGGAGCGCAGCCTAAACTTTATAGATAGCATATTCAAAATGTTCCTTTTTACTGTGAAGGAGAGAAATATTAAAGCTCCTTGAAGACCATTTAAAATAATAAATGGATACCAAAGAGCATTAATCCCAGCTGCACCAGCAACAAAGCCCAGAATCCAAGTTAATCCTAACACAACTGCAAGTTTCAGGTACAAAAAGTACCTCATTTTCTCTGAGAAATTGTTAACCAGTTTTGTTTGACGAGACACTTCCCGCAAACTTAAAGCTGTCCTTCCAAACAAGATTATATTGGCAAGAAGCAAAACAGCCACTGGTACAGTAAAAAACACAATTAATCCATATCTGTGGTTAAACCAACAAATAGGATTTCCATACCTTGGTCGGAATTTGTTGTCAGATGCCAACAAGTTATCGACGATGACACTTAAAGCTACAACAAATATCGCAGAGCACCAAGCATAAATCGAATATTTTATGAATGTTCTATCCTTATTGGAGCTTTTAGATTGGATCGCGGAGAATGTTCTGCAGATATCAAAAGCCATTACGCTCATCCAAGTGAAAGCACCGATGTATCCAAAATGCATCAGTAAGCTGTTGGCATAGCACAACCAAGTTATTTGAACAAAATAAGATCCAAGTAGAAGCGAAAAATGACCACAAAGAAGTGATGAGGACAGGCACATCAGAATCTTACCAGGGCAATTTCTCAGTGTTTTGAACATTCCATACACTGATAGATGCAATACTAAGCAAACAATTGATATACTTAGCGTTATGACAGTTAACCAGTAATGAATGTGAAAATTAGGCATCAGATTCGTATCTACGTCCCAACAAACTGCAATCTGAATTACATCATCATTTTCTTTCGTGATAATTTCGAATTCATCAGATTTGAAAGTTTCACCGGAGATATTAACATACACTCTACCATCGGGCAGGAATGTAAACATTTCTTTGTTTAACACTTTTCTTAAACAGTTATTGACGGAATCCTCATCCGTCTTATTCGGCGATATTGGCACACATTTATTCCCGTTTCTTTTATAAAGAGCTCCACACGTGACGTTTTGACATTGACGAAATAGAGGATCCCATATTTGACCTTTGGTTAATTCACAAGTATTTCCACCACCACCATCACCGCCAAAGTTGAAGTCGAACAGCAAGGACAAGCTGAGTCTTTGACTCGGTGGTAGTGGTGAGCTGAAACCACGACTTACAGGATCCACACAGCTCAAATCTTTTGCAGGAGTACCATGACACATAGCACAGTGAAAATTTTTGAAAACTTTACGCTGCGCGTATATATTATTCAACTCATAAACATAAGAAGAATATTGCCTGCACATTTTTGCCGTTTTAGAATCGGCGTTGCTTGGACATTCTCCCACAACCTTTTTGCACAGTCTTGCGCCATACTCCTCCAATAATCTATCAAGTCTAAAGTTCTTTATGACAATAAAGCAGTTTCTGGATACGCCCTCAATCTGAACTCCACGGTAACTATTAGTTCGCGGATCATAAAAAGCAGTACTGAAATCTGGCGAGTCTTCAAAACCTGCATCCGGAGCATTGGGCGAACCATTGCAGTACAGATAAGTACTCCATTTTTCCAAATTAAGGTCATCATTGCAAATAGCACAGTATACATTCCTGTAGAATATTCTCGAAGATTTGCTGTACACAGGTATATCCTGGCGATGGTCATAATATAGATTTTTAGATTTCCTTTCCATTGCTTCCATTTTGCACAAATCTGCAACTAGCGGATCATCCCACTTTTCCGGGCATTCTTGATAAACGTAAATAGGGTTAAAATAACTAACCGGATCTCTCAGTTTTCGGCAAGTCAGTGCACTGCCTTGGTAATCAAAATGTCCAACAAGATCGGCGCAACAATCACCATAAAAATGACAAAAATCATCACAGAAACACGAAGCGAGTTGGAGTTCTTGCCATTTCCGAACTGCGCTGTTCGTTTTATTCTCGCATGTGTTCAGAACTGACCGGTTTTCTGACTGGCAAATTCCGCTAGACGCGAACAGTTCGTTCTCTTCCTCAATCGACACAATTTGTCCGCTGTCCACTCGAGAGTAAAATGGACCTTTATTTCTTTCATCACGCCTAGCCCGATAACAAGAAAAAAGATTGTATAGTGATAAGGAAACGATCAGGGAAGTGACCAGACGCATTTTTCGACTGCGTTTTCGAAATGAGTGCCGGTGTAACTATGAAATAAGGAGGAAATTTCAAATAAAGCTACCGCCCATGCATGTTAACCGCCTCCCAATGAATTTCCGCAGCTCTGGCCTCTTAATGTCTTTTTTAACCTAAACAAGCTTTCAAAGAGGATGATAATGTTTGTTTTTCGTCAACTCCAACAAATTGTTCTCCGTTAAGGGGTTGTCTGCAAATTACCTTAAAATAATAATAAATGAAATAAAAAACAATTTCACTGCATAGTTTGCGACTAAAATGCGCAGCTATTGTATTTTAAACCATTGGAGCTGATTTTGAAAAATAAATAATGTGGAAAAAGTTGATTTTAATAAATGGTTTATAAATACTATTTGTAACTGTTGCACTTTAAATCATTATCGCTTTGCTGCGCTTTTAAAACATTTTCCAGCCTTCTTTTAAATATTTCCATTTTGATTTGGTTTTTGTGTTAAGGAACTGGCTTAACGCAGTGAAGAAGATTTATTTTAACCTTTTGAAGCAGAATTTTTATTAAACAAATTTATCTAAATTTTTTTCTAGACTTTATCTTAATTTTGGTCGAAATAGGAGAGAAACATTATATATTAAGCATTTTAATAAGTTATGGTTATTAAATAAAGCATGAAACACCAGTGTATTTTTCTGCGTCTTAAATAAAATCTTTCAATGATTTTTCAAATTTGCAGTTATTTAGATCAAAGAGAAAGGATTATTTATCACTGAATTTTCTTTAATTTACAAGCTCAATGATTGATAAACATTTATAAATGAATGAAAAAAAAATCTAACTTGTTTTTGGGTTAGTAAAAATGTGATTCCCGTAATTTAACAGATTTTTTAGTAACTATTCAACTGTTTTTTTTATAATTATCAAGGACAGAAATATATTTTTTTGATTGTAATTAGAGCGTCTGGCGTCCCATCTTCGTCAAAGGGTTAACACTGAAAATTGAAAAAATATATATTAAGAAAAAAAAGCTAGTTTTACTAAATAGCTTACAACTACAATTATTAACTCTAAAAATTAAAAAAATGCCTAGAAAATTATTTTAGTAAATAATTTTTAACTATAATTTACAGCAGTTGTATTTTTTATCATAGAATCGGAAAAAAAATATGAAGAAAAATAATTTTGCTAAAGAGTTTTCCCTTGGCAAAGATTTTTATTATATTTTCTATTGTTTACAATAAGAATAAAAAAAACTTATGTGGAAAAAACAATCTAAATCGTTTACAATTAGAAAATTCTACTGCTGCACTTTTTACTCTTAGTAAACATAAATACACATAATGTCATTTTCTTAAAGTCACTTCAAAATAAATATAATTTGCTGAAAAAATTTTTCTTACAAAACTACTTTCTATTGTTAACATCAAATATAAAAAAGAAAAACGCAAAAGACATCAACTTTACTATATATGGTTTATACTTAAAAGAATAGATGTTGTTGTTTTTTATTAATTGCAATAAATACAAAAAAAAAATAAGAAAACTCAACCAAATTTACTAAATAGTTTATATTTAGAAAGTTAAGTAATTGTACTTTTTATTGCTTGCATGAATATAAAAAAAAGCATATGAAGAAATTTTGTCTTACTGAATAGTTTATATTTAAACATTGTATCAATTAGGTTTTTTGTTATTTGCAGTTATACTAGGTGCACTTTTGTATTTTCAATTATTAAGGATAAATATTTAAAAAAAAAAACTAAGAGCAGTGACATATTTTATCCTTTGTTTTCGAATAATGATCACAATTGGAAAAAGTAGATTTCTTCGTTAGATATAGAAAAATGTAATTTTAAAAGCATTTCCATTCAAACAATCAAAGATTGTATTTCCTTTTATTTTTATTATCCTGCAATAAAACATGCTAAATAGTATTTTTTTAAATATTTTTTATTGAAATTATTATTAATAATAATAGCTATTAATATACTATTATTGTTATTATTATTATTATTTAATAATTGCATTCTTAAAAGTGATAATCAATTGAATAAAAGCTCATTTTTATAACAGAATATGTAACAATATGTAAAAGTTTAATGCATTTTCCCTCTTATGTTTTATAAACATTAAAAAATATTTCTGTCTTTTTTTAACAATTATTATTGAAATAAATAGATTAGTTTGATTGTTTTCTTTTCTTTTCAATAATAATCCATTCAAGTTGAAAGGAAATTGCAGTCTTTACTGTTATTTTAATCAAATATGTTTTTATGTTTAATGTCTTTGTATATTACGATTTTTTAGCGATTAAATGCATCATTTAGGAAAATTTGTTCCGAAAAAAAATAACCAGAAACAATGGTGAAAGGATGTAATTTTATTTGAATTTCATCAAATGAAGGTGAAAGGTGACGCGATTTGTTTCACCTTTCGATCTCTCTCATGTTTAACACTATTTGTGTTTCCTTCCTTCTCACTCCCGTGAAAATGACGGGGTGAGGTTTAGCCTTCTATTTCTCTCTTCCGTGATATTTCCGGGCTGGAGTGCTCAGTAGTAACGCGCCGATAAGAATAAAACTAATTCATTTCTTTTCCCCGGAAAACATTTCATTTCTCATTTAACACACCAGATGGCAGTACCAGGATATTTTTAAGGTAATTGTAAATAGAGAGAGGTAGTAAGAGATGTAGGAAGGAAACTCGGTACTACTGTCCAGATTGTGACGATGGCCTCTGTGTCTCATGTCTTTTAATTCATCACACAAGAAAAAATTACTAATCTTTATTTAAATTATACGTAAGTTTAATAAAATTCTTTTTTAATGTTCAAAACACACATTTTTTAAATTTTCCTAAATTCTAAACATTTAATTTTTTTAAAATTGCAAGCTAAAAACAAATCAAAAATGAATATATATATTATTCATGCACATATTTTTATATAATTTTCAGGATAAAAAATAGACACTTTTATGACCGTTTTCTTGAAAATTAACCGATCGTTAAGGAGTTAACGACGAGATAGATGCAAAGTTTGATTTCCTCAAAAAATAATTTCCCTTTTTGTGTATTTTATCACATCACACGAGCTTTTTGAACCCATTTCAAGACCGGGAGGAGGCTATTCTCTCTTCATAATTCCCCGAATCACATATTTCCGATCCTCACGGCCCAAGATCACACGAAAGAGATCATAATCGGCACTCTCGTTTTATATCTCATAAGTACTTACATGGTACGCGTACTCTCGGAAAAAAGATTTTTTCTCGTTTTCTGAGTCCTTAAGAGGTTAAGCGAATCAAAAGATATTTGTACAAAATAAGTTTTGTTTATCCA
This sequence comes from Parasteatoda tepidariorum, assembly GCF_043381705.1. NCBI lineage: Eukaryota > Metazoa > Arthropoda > Arachnida > Araneae > Theridiidae > Parasteatoda > Parasteatoda tepidariorum. The sequence continues at coordinate 16,867,155 of NC_092213.1, forward strand.
AAAATAATTCCATATAAAAAACTTAATTTTTTAATAAATGTTTTTTTTATTTTTGCAATTATGTATACATATATCTGTAATATATACAAATTTTGAAATCATTTGAAAGTATGCTATTTTCAATGACATATTGCTATTTTTAAACGAAATCAGTCAAATATATTTCTGCGTTATCAAAACTTTACAAAAAAAAAGCATATTTTTAAAATTTGAACACCAGGACTCTTTGACACGGATTTATTCAACTTATTTCGCTCAAATTTTAAATTACGTAATTTTAAATTACGCAATTTTAAATTACATAATTTAAAATTACGTAATTTAAAATGATGAAAAAATGTGTTTACCTAACCATTCATTTTCTTTCGAATATTACTTAAAAAAAAGAAATAAGAAAATCGATAGTTATGAGATATTTTTGCATGGAATTATCTCCGGATAAACGAATTTTATTTGAATTTTTGAGCAAAAAGACTTTGATCCTCTAAAGAAGCACTCGAAATATAAGATTAAGTGTTCCAAACTTTCAACTGCTCTCCTGTCCAAATGATTGGTACCACACTTTTCAGATAGAGTCATGACCCTCCCTCGTATAAAGTATGTCAGAAATCCAAATCTGCCAGTCCCGCAGTGGACTTATCGTCAAGACACGGTTCCCAAAAGAGCACCGAAGTCAAGCATCACTGGCTGTGGTCAGTGGGCTGGTGGGTGACCACTCTGATCAGCCTGCAAGGAGACCAAGGGTGTGTGGTATCGGTCATCGGTGTGCGGAGGGGATGGCACCCCCACTTCGGTAGCCCGACGACCTGCGCGCGAAGTCTAGCACTTTACGGTAGCACAGTTTAACGAGGACCAATACCGCACACCCTCGGTCCCCACGCAGACTGATCTAAGTGGTCACCCACCCGCACACTGACCGCAACCAGTGATGCTTGACTTCGGTGATCTGCTGGGAACCGTGTCTTAACGATCAGTCCACTGCGGGACGACACAAAATTAGAATGAATTACCATTACGACGCATTAAGCCATCCGTTCAGCCATCTAATCCTTAGGATTGAGAATCGAACCCCTGTCCTAGCCATCCTAGGCGAAGAATCTACCAACTTATTGCATGACTACAAAAGTAAAAGAGTAATGGAAGATGTAGTATTAGTTTCATCGTACACAATCTCTAAATTTTTCAGTTCTCTTAGATTAAATTAAGATAAAAACTTTATTTAAATTTTCAGTGCAAAATTTTTCCAGAGGAATATAATTACTTTATTATCTTAATTTCTTTTATCGTAAATGATATATCTTGGGAATAACTATCACATTAAAAATTAAATAATAATTTGAAAAGTAATTTGAAAAAAAGAAAGTAATTGTAAAATAACTAACAAAACAGCTTGTATGTACTTATGGAATCGAACCTTCTGGTCCTTACTTCTTCGAACTCATAACTCCTGGTGTACAGGTACAGATGATTTAACCTTACCAACGAACCCCCTACCTCATTTTTTTCTATTTCTGATTATTTTTTTATCATACATATGCAGGCCTGTATGCATATTGCAACTTACGGCTTAAATGCCTTGGTAAAATGAAAAACATATAGCACAAGTTCAAAAATGACCTCACAAAAATATATACTTAAAATAATTTCCATTTGCTTTTATTACATCATCATATCTATTATTGAATAATAATTTATGGAATCGTGAAATCATAAATTTCGATATCATTCCAAAAATACAGATATAATAAGTTGTATGAAGATCGAGACATTTCATGGATTGATTTCAATGCATTTACTTTAAAATATATTCTGTATATATTACGGTTAAACGAAGTAGTACACCACACTATTATTAATAATATCACTAATCAAGCTTCATTGATAATGGTTTATAACTTCCGGTAATTTTGATAAATTCTGATAGATCATTCACTTTGATCGGCGTTATTATGCATAAAAGTTCATTAAACTTCAAACGAATAAATATTCTTTGGAAATTTTAAATAAAAAATTTCTTAGTGATTTACTAAAATCCAATGATGTCGAAAATGCAAAGGAGTTCAATAATTTAACCATCTGTCCATCCATTCCAATCGAGCCATTCATTAGCCACATTCACAAATTTTGTTAACAGTTAAAATGATTTTAAAATAATTATGATAAGGAAGAAAAATAATTTAAAATTAATTTCTGCGAAGAATTTATATGTGTTTATTAATGCCCATTTAATACTTTAGTTTATTATTTACGCAAAACGCTTCCAATATATGTAAACATTGAACAGAATAGGAAAAAAAACTTTTTTTTGTTTCTTTATCTTCTTATTTTATTTCTCAGACTGTTATCTGAAACAACCGGAAATATTTTATTCGTAACAAGGAAGTACTTCAGAGTCAAGATTAATATATTAATTGCGACCTTCGCATGTTTATTTCTGCAAATAATCAATAAATAAGGTACATCACAAACTAGTAGGACAAAAATTAATTTTTGGTGTAGTGCATTTGATTAATTTTTATTTAAGAAAAACATTTTAAAATACCTTTCTCTTAAATTATACTTTAGACATATAGTATATTAGAAATAGCGAAAAAGAAATTACTTATTGGTTATTTTTAAAACAAGGTAAATTAAAAATAACTTTTGGAAAACATCGTAAATTATTTATTTCTACATGTGTAAAGGTCAGTTTTTACATTTGTGTCAACTGCTCTACACACATCTACTAACTGTAACAATAGTAATTAAAATAATATTTTCCATAACCACTGGCCTTAATATACATTTCATCCCTTTTCAAAACTGAATTCAAGTTATTAAGTATATTAGTGGCCGAAAATCAATATTTAGGTAAGAAATTTTTTTTAAAAAACCTCGTCAATATATCATAATTAACAATTAAGGAATTGGTATTTAAATTGTCAAAGCCAGTTTGAATGCCGAAGGGACTTTGGAGATGCTTATACTAAACAATTCAATCAATCCAATTGGTTTTAGTATCCATATTTCGTATTCTTACATTTAAATGTTGATTTGAGATTATTTTACTTCATTTCAACAAGAATCCTGAAAATATATGTTAAGAGGGAACATTACCGAGCAATTTTTATATCTAGATTTTAATAACTTATAAAACAAAAGATTTAAATAAATTAGTAGGAAAACAGTGAATATAATTCATATTTTTAGAGAGAAAAAATGTTTTTTTTCCTTTACATAAATTTGGGAAATTGAATGAACTAAATTTACTCATAAAATTGAATAACACATTTCCCCAACTACCCGTAGGAAGTCAGAGGGTCATGAAGGTTAAGTGACCTAAGGTATCATTGTGACAATCTGGTTGGCATTGTGTGCGAGCCGCCTGTATTTTGTAAAACAAATTATACCCATTAGTCTGTAGCAAGGTGGTCTACAAACTAACACTTAAAAATTCCCTATTCTAAATTCATCAGTTCATTGTCTTCAGCAACTGAGTTTTACTCATCATTTTACTCATAACTATCATCAATTAATTTAATATATAATTGAAACTCTATTATTATTATTATTATTATAAATTATATTGTATTGACATTTCAATGTTTTGCTATATTTTTAAAAAAATATACAGTGGTCTTTAGCAACCAGCTTGGTCTCCTTTCAAAATTATCTTTACAACGTATAAAGTTTAACGGTAACCAAGTTGAATGCACAACACAACAGTGTTTAAATATTCTAATTCTTCAACCCCCCTTTCAATTCTAACACCTTAAATAGTTATACACATATACTTTAAGAAATAAATACAAAAATAATGAAAACTTGAAGAAAAGTTATAAGATATAAAATTACAGTTGCCCCAAGAAAAAACAAAATAAACCAACAGCAAAGTTAGAGGACTATATACCGAAATATTGAAAATCGAAAAAAAGGGCCTCCTAAATTTTTAAATTCAACTTTCTAAATTCTGTTTCTCATATGGATTTCATACACTTCTAGTTCGATTCTTAATATTTCGGTATTTAGTGTTTATCTGACTTGCTGTCGGTTTATTTTGTCTTTTCTTGAGACAGTAATGATTGTTTGCGATAATGTATCGCCAATCGTTGAAGCTGAGCCCGCACGGGTTGCATGTTAATACCCCTTGACGAAACTACCATATATATATATCGTAAA
>NC_092213.1:16871355-16875459 GCF_043381705.1 Parasteatoda tepidariorum
TATATATATGTATAATCTAACTTTCAATTACATGCCTAGAGAAAGAATCTATAAAATGAAGAACTATTTTGAACGAAAGATCCCTCATAAAGTTGAGACAACACCAAACGCGCTCCATCACTCATCCAGCGTTTCTCTTTGTTTTTAATTTATTTTGAGTGAGGACCCTTTAATGCGTAGTGAAACTTTAAGATGCAGACGTTACTGCCTGAAATAACTGCAACCGTATTCTCTAATGTTATTCTTTAAGCTTACCTAAGGGTCGGAAAGCCCTTGCAAAACAAAGTAAATATTTTGTCTTTTCGTCTGACTTTATAACTTCGGTGCAGCCCCGAAGGCGCTGGCGTTTCCTTTTTGTAGAGATTTTTCTCCTGTTATGTATTTTTGGAAACCTTTTCTCTAATTGGAGAATGCGGAGTAAAATCGAGGGTAAGTTTTCTTAAGCATTGAAGAGCAAGAATGTTGGAGTTAAATATTGCTTTGCGGGGGTTAAAAGAAATTCCTGCTGGTACTAATACAACATTGTTAAGATGACGATATATTGGACACAAAATTTTAAAAGCGGGTCAAGATGAACTGCTAATTTTCACTCTTTTGTTTCCTTATCCCTTTAAGACCCAGCCTGGATGAATGTGCAGGTTAGATATTATGTTACACTGTCAGAAAGTTTTCGTAAAAAAAGGGTTAAGTAACAATTTATTTGTCATTTTAAAATATTCAAACGAAACAGTCAAATCAGTATAAATAAGATGGTATGCAAGCTATTTCCTTTGGGAAATTTGTTATAGGTTTATCATAAAAAATACCATTGTCCCTGTGGGGTTTTTAATTTGGTAAAATTTTACCATTCATTTTTGACATAAACGTATGGAAACTTTTTGTTAAAAGCGTATGGAAAAATTTTTACCATATACGTATGATAAACTTTTGCCACACGTAAATGGAAAAATTTAACAATAGGTCAAACCCCATTGGAATATCCTGTGGTTATTTTAAATATATAGCCAATTTTTGCCATAAATCTATGGTGTTCTATAGCATATGAAATTGTTTCATAGGTTATAGCATCATTCCTTCACATTCCTATGGAATTATATCATACAACTATCTATAGACAAGTTTATGCGTAAGCAAGGGTAATTTAATTACAGTAAATTCTTCCCTTTTAGTAGATTTTCACAAGAATGAGATGAATTAAGGTGAAAGATTAAGTAATTAAGCAAATGAGAAACTGCAATAATTAATTAAAAAAAAGCAGAGGACAATTTACCCGGATGATTCAGATTTTTACCACAGAAATTAATTAAAACACATCAACAAAATAAAAATAATGAGTAATTGAAAAATAAATTGAAATGGACTCAAAGATTTGTTGTTTTTCAACCACCATTAATCCAAAATTAATCACAACATCATGATATCGCAGAAGGGCATAAAACATAACATTTAATATTAAGCGATATTCACACACCACACATTGCTGTAGCAACGAGAGCTAATTTGTTTCCAGATGCTTCTAAAATCATTTCACACCAAGATCAAGTTGTTTATAAAATAGACTAAGTTCATAAATTTAGAAAAGCTGCGTCAAAACTAATAAGACATTCATTAGTTTCAAGAAGTTTTAAAATTGAATAGTTAAAAATTATTAAAAAAACAGAGTACAAAAATTAAATTTAAAAAAAATAGTTTTTTTTGCCAAATAATGTTCCGTCGAAGTATCGACATCACGCTTGCCTTCCGTCGACCCGACAGCACTGATTTTTCAAGCTGTAATCCTGTTATTTAGCTGAAATAACCAAAAATGACTTTAAATAACAATAAATTTTTTTAAGGTGAACGAATATTATTGAAAAGTACTGCTGTTTTTTATCGATTGAATTAATTAACGCAGAATTAAGCTGGATCGTCGGAGCAAAATAAGCCTTCACCTTTCAGACACCATATCCACCCTCCCATATGAAAGACGCACGCGTATTGTGTGTTTCCATTACTTTGCTTTATTCTCTTCTTTATAATACTTCAATATTTATTTGTGAGACACAAAGAACTGTAACCGAGAGTAAAGTTTTGTACATTATGGTTTCACAATTAAAGTATTGAGCTCAAACTCTTAACAGTAATAAAAGTAAACGATTAAACCAGTTTTTTTTTAAAAGTTCTATTTCTCTCCTTTCAAAAGCCCCTGCTAATCTCATTACAATACAATTAAGATAGACGAAGTTGAAAGCTTCAGTGAATTATTACGTGATTCTTTTACAATATTTTCGCTCCTATTTATGGCAAAATATTTGTCTAAAGTTTTCAAAAAAGACTAAATTTTAATTACCATTTAAAGTATTTTATCTGATTTTTCCTACTGGGAAAAAATAACTACTACTCTTCATATACCCGTTGTAAATATATTTGCTGTAATATTTTACAGTGAATGAGAATTACTTATTAAACATTTTCCCACTTCATTGATCTTCTTATTCTACTTCAATATTTTTAGTTTACATAAAATAAATGTACAATCAATTTCACTATTTTTAGTTTGATTATTATTATTATGTAGTTAAGGTGTCCGACTAATTGTTACTATGATCTGTCCTTACTGTGGGATCAACGTTGGCCCACCTAATATAGCACCCCTGAAGAAGTAGGCACCAAACCCAACTTTATACGCCTGAATTGTCGAATGACAACGCAGGTGGGCATTGGGGAAAAAAGCATAAATGCTGAACTCTGGAAAAACTTCTATTACCCAAAACAAAAAATCCTTTGAGGTTTTTATTTAGAATATTATCAACTATGTTTTGAACTATTATCATAAAAGCATATAAAACTGAGTTAGGAATCAATGTAGTTGAAAAAACACATTTTAAAAAAATTTCCGCACTTGTTTTTCAGAAAAAACATGTATAAAATATGAAATTCTGCTGTTTTTGATTAATCTGTAGCTTTAAACATGCTCCTATAGCTTAAAATGTGTCCTATAATCATGAGCATTCATGGAAAATTGTAGACAATTATTTCAAAAAGAATATGAGATATCGTGTTAAAGATGGTATTAAATATTTGAAAAATCTGATTTTGAGATAAACACATTTAAGGTCTTAAACTCACTAATCTTAAACTTGTAATCATCTTGTACAAAAACTGCTATAATTTAGTAAATAATTCGAATACAAACAAAAATTAAGTATTTTTAGAAAGCTTAAAGTACACGCATTTTAAATTCAAAATAAACTTAATTTCGTGATAAAATTACATAGAAAAAGAATTTTTTTTATAAACGCAATTCAGCTCTTGCTGCTCACTTTCTGTTTAAGCATCCTTTATTATCACTTTTTCAAGCGAAATATTTAACTCGTGTTTTAAATTTCACCTGTATTACTTGATATAAAATTAAAGTCACTGAATTTATTATGAATTATATACGTGTTCAGAGCAACAATGAAGTGCAAACTGGAAGGCCATCAACAAACTTCCCTAAAAAAATGAGCCGTGAATGAATGAATGTTTGTACTCTGACAATTATTTGAGTGTTCATTTTATGACGCAACCAATAAATATTCCAAAAAGTACGAATTGCTAACTCCACCAAGACAACGAGCCTTCACACTTTGACTTCTTGACCCATTTTTTTGGCAGATGCAAGAGTACCACTGGATCTCTATCTGCCTTAAATTATTGGTTTTTGGCGTGGTTTTTCCAGTATTTGTTCCTCTACTTTAAAATTTATTCCTCCTCCAGACTTTGTTCCGCCACCTTAGACTTCAAAAAACATTCTATAAAATACCATTCTTTATAGTTTGGATAGTTGGCGACGATTGAGCGACCACGCATGCGTGTAAACTTACCGTCCCCTATATTATTGATTCCAACTGATCTGAGCATACTTATACGCATACGAGTATAAACTACACAATAAATAGATATTGATTCTAACTGCTCCGGCCATACTAATACGCATATAAACTTCACAATAAATAGACTATATTGATTTACACTATTGAAATTTATTATAATACGTTATTATATTTCAGCAAAATTGGCATCGTCTTGAAACAAATCTTTTATATAATAGTTTCAACATGCGTAAGTATTTTAAAATATATA
>NC_092213.1:16875487-16900169 GCF_043381705.1 Parasteatoda tepidariorum
TATATTATACGAAAAAAGTTTCAATTAAATAAATTTATATTTGTTTCTGGTATCTATATTGAAATGCGAAAAACGAATATCATATCCATCTTACTATTTAAACCACTAATTTTATAAGCAATGTGTGGGTGACCACTAGCTAAGTTATCTTCTTCTAAGTAAACGAAACGTTCTTCCACTATTATTTTAGAAATCATACCACTCACTCCAGAAAAATTCGCCTTTTGTTGGCTACACATCTATCATTCCTTCTTGACAACTTACCAATAAAATCAGCATTCGCTGTTATCAATAACTACATACGTTATTTTAATAAATTTCTTTTTCGTTTTTCAAATATTGAAATTGATTGGAAAACTTCGGGTTTTATTATTTTTCAAAAATATTTCTTCTTTAAGGTACAAAATTACATAATTCTGTCTACAATTTGTAAGTGAAGGCAATCTACTCTAGATATTAATTTTTAGAGAAAATGATTGCTTAAAATAAAAGAAAGAGATTCTCATACACATATTTTACCTTATTACTATTTTAGTATTAAATATGTGTATATGCTTGAACTACAAGCTCGCCATAAAAACAATTTCATCTGCTATTATGAATTGTGTTATACAACGGATTTATAAATACTGCATGAAATTTTAATCAATCTCATTATCTTCTTTTATTTATGGTTGTTTTGATCATTTATAATAATATATAAGAAATAATTGTTTTGTATAAACTTCCATTTCGTAAAGCATTACATAAAGTTTTAAATTTTACACATGACATCAACTGATGAAAACTAATTTCATATTTCCCCAATAAATTGAATTTTGATCTTGAACTTTAATCCCTTTTTAATTGGAATTTAGAATTCAGAATTCTTCCTCCTTTGTTTGGCATTCTATTTATATTTTCCATTCAGAGTTGTTTACGGCACAAACTTTTCAATTCAATATTCCAATATTTCGAAGCGTTATATTTATTTTTAACAATAAAACTCCGCTATTCCCCTTTTTTATTTTGAGCACTTTCTTGAATAAATCTAAAAAGTGTAAATAAAGCTATCTTTTCTTATAATTTAACTTTGAAAGCATAATTTGTAATACTTTATTTATATATATATATATTTTTGTAATGAAAAACTTTTTAAATAGTAAAAAGCTTTCAATCATATAAATATTTTTGAAATATCTATTAAATAGAAAATTAGATTAAATTTCCTATTTAAATACAACATGTTTCAATAATGTAAAGAAATTCTTTTTATAATGTAAGCAAAAAAAATTACAAACTAAAAACTCCATTTAAAATTTTTCTGACTTACGAAAATTTTATACTTTAGTAAATTTTATGATAATTATATAATTACGTGTCTATTAAAATTTTTCCCTTTTTTCGTTTGCGTATAAAGGAGAAAGTTTAAAAAAATATTTACTTTCAGAAAAATGATCTTTATATTTATAATTTTGATACAAACTTCACAAAAAATAATTATTTTTTTTTCGAAATAATAATACAAAAAAGAGATGATGTTGAAGCCAATAATCTTATTTTAAAAAATTGCATTCACAAATTGTATTCTTTACTTAAATTATTTTATTATCAGATATGATAATTTTATTTGTTTAAGATTTTTTAAATCATTCCCTAATTATTACATAATTTCTCAAATAATTAAAATTTTCAAAAATGTAAAAACTTTTATCACTTGATAAAAAAATGCTTTTATAAATATGCACTCAATACATATAAATACATATTTACCTGATAGAAATATATTAATATAAAATTGCTTTTCATATCAATATTTTTTAAATTATTTTGACATGAATTCTATAATGAAATAAATTATTTATGAAATAGTAATAAAGGAGAGACTTTTTAAAAGCGAATAATTTTATTATTAAAAATTAAATTTACAAAATGAGTAATTTACGTTAGCATGAGATGCAATAACTTTGTTTGATTTTATTTTACAAAAATCACACTCTTTTGCTAATACGTAATTACTAAATAAGTTTCAGCTAGAAAATTGGATACATTTTTCCCTTTTTAGAAAATAATTTCAATGTTTAGACATTCTCAATCATTTTGTCATATACTACTTGCTATGTTTTCAAAATAAATCTAAAAAACGATAACAGGAGAAAATTTATTAAACGTTAACTTTCCTATTTTGTTAAATATTATAAACTAATAAAAGTACAATAAAAAGTATAAAATATTACAAGATGATCGTGATCATGAATCAAAAAATTGTTTTAATGCTTGTATCTCTATAAATATATCTCTTAAATAGCTCTATTTTACTATTACGCAATTATACAAAAAGTTTTAACTAAAATATTTAAAACAATGTTTATTTTTTGAAAATAATTTTCATGTTTATATATTTCCAATCATTTTGACAAGCATTACTTGCTTTGTTTTGAAAATAAGTCTGGAAAACGTTAACAGAAAAATATATTAAACGTTGACTTCCCAAACAAATTTTATACTTTGTAAATTATGATAAACATACAATAAGAAAAAGATAAAACAAATTAGAAAAAAGAGACCATAAATATAAAATACCTAATACAAGATGATCGTGATCATAAGTCGACTAATTATTGTAATTTGTTACCATAAAAACACGCTACTTGCAAAATATAGCACTCAGAGTAAAAATCTCCCAAACTGACTACATTAAGAGAAATAAAACCTCTAAAATCTGTTTCCAGGGTATTTAATCCCTGCCTTTCCTTCATTTGCGCTTTATGATTATATTTATAGAATTAAATGTGGATATAAGTCTAAAATATCTAAACAGAAAAAAAATAATAGCTTATGATGTCAAAAAAAATTTATTAACTATATAAATTTAAAAAAATGACCATGTAAAATGAAATTAAAAGTAATACAAGATGATCATGATTATAAAATCAACAATCATAGTTTTTTTTTTCGATAAAAACGTACTATTTGCCAAAATATATCCCTCTAAAAAATGTTCCAAACTGACTAATTTAGAGGGAAAAAATTCTTCGAATTTGTTCAAAGAGTATGTAATCTCTGTGTTCCCCTCACAAAGCGCTTGACGAGACATGCAATTAAAATCCACTTTCTAAGCCTTGTTTCTGCGCTTGGCTTGTTTCGACAAGTCTCGACATGTTCTGGGTGCAAGAAGTTGATGGATTAGCTGACACCCGCTCCCAGAGGGGCAATTATGGGAAAAGTTGGACAGCGCAATTCGAATTTCGGAAAGCAATCAGGAAAATACTCTGTCTTTTCCAATAAAAAGAACAAAGAGGGGTGAGGAAAATATTTTGGTCGACATAAAATAGCCACAATTCAAATATAGTTGTAGTGTTAGTGTGATTAATTATTGCATGCAGTAATTGTATAATTTTAATCTTATCTTTAATAGTGCAATAATTAGAACAACAAATAAAGTTCAGGGTGAGCTATAGTTGAAAAATTGATAAAAATAATTTTTTTAATTAAATTTTTGATTTTCTTTTTATCCGCAAGCAATAAATACCTGTATGGTTATAAATTTTCCAGCTTTTAAATTTCCTTAATTTCATAAATTTAATTTTTCATCATTTTTAATACCGTTATAATTAAATTAAATTATATCAATCATTTAATTTTTATCCCATATGTCCCCATTACAAGCGAATACAATTTTTTTTTATTTTTTAGTATTAAATCATTTTTAACGGCTAACTTTTTATTAAATACAACTGTATGACTTATTAACACGGTGTCATCACGAAACAAATTTCAAAATCTATTTATTACTTATTTTCTTTAAGCTGTTTTATTATTTTACCGCAAAAATGTTTCGGGTATAGGGCTATATTAAATTTTAATGGACACTTTTGCAATTAACTTGTAGCTAGTTCATTTAAATTGTAATGTTAATAATGCGGGTTAGATCAATTTTTGGCTACATTATTTATTGGTAATGGGCTGTTGGGCTCCCCGTGCATTTTCAGTCCAACCGGTGGATATTTTTTTCTAAAAAAAATGGTTTTTATTTTTTTAAATTAATCCTTTAACTCCATGGTCACCATGTGAGAGATTTTTTTTTTCGTCTTTTAGAAAGCTGATTTGCAAATGTTATCTAAAAGAAATTATTATGATAATAGTTTGAAGTTCCTATGAAACATAAATTACAATACTTCCTTCAATATTTTGTTTGCTTCAGTGAAATAAAATTACGTCAAATGGTTTTTCCCATATGGTGAAAGAAAAAGCTTGTAATGGTTTATAAAATTTTTTACATGCGCTTGCATGCCTTATAAATTTCATCTTTACTAGGAGTTATAATAGACAATACATCAACATGTGTTGTCCGTCTGCAGGTGAATATATAATGTCAAGCTTTAGATGTGATATATGTAAAATATGTATGTTAATTATTGAAAAAAAGGATATTTTACTCAACTGAAATAATGAAAAAATGTTGTTAAGGGAGTGAAGGGAATTAAAAATAATTGAAACCATTTGTGCATGTTTATAGCAAAGAAGAAATACAAATACGAAGCTGTGAACCCTCCTGCTCATCAAAAAATATTATAAAATAGATTCTACTAAATTGTAAATGTGTTGCAGAAAATATATGGTTATCTAAGCGGGACTCTTGGTATTTATTTTGAGAATTTTGGTAAAAACAAAACTTTTGGTAAACTTTGTAATTAAAGTTTAAAAAAATACAGTATTTTAAATGAGTTCAATATTGGAAAATACTAGTTCCGGAGATTAGGAAAAATTTCCTTTTGGTTAAATTTAAGTGAATTAAAACTGACTTACATAACGAAACTAAGGTTATTAAAAAATTACAACACAAAAGAAAATGCCTTAACAGTAAGATATTTCGGTTCAAATTACGGTAAAAGGTACGGGCACCTTGACAGCAATACGGCATCCGTTAAATCTATTATAAAGTAACCTTCATTTTTACCGTAAAATTTTAAACCGTAAATTTTACGGTAACATTAATTTTATTGCTGTGATTCAGTGATCTTACCGTAATATTACTATAGGATTTTGCAGTACATATCACTGTAAAAAATAGGGTCTATCAAATGCTTTGTTGCGTAAAATTTTTCGGAAAAAATGACTTGTACGATCAAAAGTACCGGAGTGCGAATATTTTTACCGGAATATTTTACAGTGTACCTGTATCTCTGCTTTTTCACCATCTGCTTATATTTCGAAGCATAAACTTTTTTTTTACGTCTGTAAAAATCATGCATTTAAATATCTTACATATCTAAATATTTAATCTCAATTGATATATAGCAGCAATTTTAATCCAGAGTACAAAATGTAACAATATCTCGACATTTAATAATAATCGAATCGTTATCTATATTAACTAGCCTCATCTTAAATCACATCCCTTAGTTTCTTGACTTGTTGGGGTAAACTTTCCGCTTTAAGAACTCCTCTTAATCCAGCAGATCCTCCTAAATCGAGCTGATTCTGGTGCAATAAGTTGAATTATATCCTTCAACAAACTTTGACCTTCTCTTGCTACAAGAGGCAACCATATCATAAATCTCGGCACTTTTAGGTGACAGTTGGCGAATCCACGACGTCGGCAACCCATCCTCTGACCATGGCCACCGTTCAGAACTTCAAATCTTTGTTGATTTATCATCGATACTTCATGGCAATTCGAATTTCAACCTTTGGCACTTCTTCTTGGTCCCTTAATCTGTAAGGTATTTACGGATGAGTGGAACAACGGATTTCTGGGATCAGTTTTGATGGTGGTAGATATACGTCACCACAAACCATGCCCCATCTGTCGGATGGAAAAGATGGGGAAGAATTTCTCAGATTCTATGCATTTTATACCTTTCAAAAATATACGAAAGGATGACGAAAATAAGATTTCATTCAGAAACTTTTTAATTCTTTTTAATTTTATACACGCTTCCTAGAAATCCTATAACTTTGTATTTTAAAACAAATAACTTCACATATTTTCCAAAAAAAAATTACATATGCCAGAAGTTTTCGAACCCTATATGCATATATGATAGTTTATATAACTTTGTATTTTAAAACAAATAACTTCACATATTTTCTAAAAAAAATGACATATGCCAGAAGTTTTCGAACCCATATATGCTTAAATGATAGTTTATATAACCTTGTATTTTAAAACAAATAACTTCACATATTGGCTAAAAAAAATGACATATGCCAGAAGTTTTCGAACCCATATATGCTTATATGATAGTTTATATAACTTTGTATTTTAAAACAAATAACGTCACATAATTGCTAAAAAAAATTACATATGCCAGAAGTTTTTGAACCCTATATGCTTATATGATAGTTTACTGCGCATACTACCCAGCTATTGAGTATATTTTATGTTTACTAACTGGAATTCATTGTTTTAAATGTAATTTGTGAGACACAGCCAATAACTATGCAGAATTTTAAAAACCAAATTATATGTGCATACTTTCTATTTATTGGACTAATTTTCTACTTAATAAATACACTACAGCAACTTATATTCGTTGTAGAATGAATTTTAAAAAAGAAAATTCAATACATAATAACTAAAAGCTTAGCGCTACTTATAATTTACTTTTCTTGTTATCCGCTTATTGAGTAAACAATTTCTGAAATACTAATATATTATTATACATAAACATAATTCAACTTATTAAACTTGTTATATTCGTTTCAATGATTTGTAAATACCTAAAAGCTAAATGACTAACATTTTGGGGCTAATGAAACAACTAATTCAGAATATCTTGTAAATTTTAAAGATACTTAAATCGTTTGAATTAACATAATTACTAACAAGTTTAGTTATAAAAATATTAGATTTTGAAGAATACACTTAATATATATCATTTTTTGACCAATATTTGAACAAAATTTCAACACTTCGTGTACCGACGGGACTTTTAGATAAGTAATTCGAAATCTCTTATCAATTTTAAACATGTTTAAATCGTCTTAATTAGCATAAAAACTAACAAGACTAGTTATAAAAAATTTAGATTTTAAAGAATACGCCTAATATTTATACTTTTTTGACGAATATTTGAATGGAATTTTTACTCTTCGTGTACCGACGGGGCTTTTAAGTCCCACAAGTATTATTTTCCTGTAGTATACTAACATTATTTCCATATATTATTTCCATTTATTCCAAAATATCCCATCGGAATATGCTTATCCTTGTCATATGGATTTCCGTTTATCAGTACTAGTTGACAACACAGGATTAATTTAAGTAGAACATTACCTATGGAACTATTTACTTGCTGTTGTTTCGTTCGAAGACGCCATCTTATAATACCTTAATTTCATTTCTCAATTCTCAGCTTCCTATTTGGATTTATTTTGCAAGTAAGTCATTCATAGTTTTATTGATTTATTGACATTTCAACTAATTATTAAATAAAGTATTAAGTGTTTCATGTTAATTACAATTTTATAATGTGGTGTAAGTCTCAAATTTAAGAACAAATTATGAAATTTTATAAAATAAAGTTGAATATTAAAAAATGCAAAATAAATGTTTTTTAATAAAATATAAGTTTCGCATATTTTTGATAACCTTTAAATATTTTGGTAACTAAATCGTTAAATCTATTGCTCAACTTCCAGGAAAATTAAGAATATTATAAAACTAATTATTCTAAATTAAAAAATATATAAATTCGTTATTATGTTGGAATTCGAATTTTTAAAACTAATCCCAAATGCATAAAATAGTTTATTAATTAAAACAAAACTATTTCAAACTCAGAATTAGTATATTATATAAGAGAAAAATCTTTATTTAATTTACTATTTAGTCAACTAGTCAAATTTCGAAACAATAGATGATTTTTTTAGGACCAAATATATCGTAATCAATTAATGAAATTAAAAACTAAGACGAAAGGAAACAAATTTCTGTGAAAAAATATAAAATAATAAGTCTATTCATGTGCTTCATATAAAAGTAATTAGTTTTCGACGGATATAAAATACAAATTCCACCATTCATCATTAAAATGCAACATAATTGGCAAAAAATACCCTTAATGTACTTGATTTTATAGCAAAGTCATTTATAGTTACGCAGTTACTATCACAAGAAAAATAATCGGAACTAATCCAGATAATATGCTTAATGACATGGTTAATGGTTTAACCATTCATTAATCTTTTTCAACAGATTTACTTCTCTTTAGCAGAGTATCCGAAATTCGTGATAAATGATTCGTATAATGTAGTCCAAAAAACTTATCTAATTAAGCATTTAATGTTCATTAATTATCCTTTTATAATTTAAAAAACTGACTTGATAAAATCTTATTCATTTGTACTTGGCTACTTTTTTCTGCAACTTTTGAAAGCTTACAAAATCTTAAAAAATATATAATTAAAGATTCAAAACAAGCATTTGGAGGAAATGAATGTCATGTTTAAGGATAATAATATTAACCTCGATAAGACATTAGATTACTCGGATCTAATCTGTGTTACCGTGGCTTGCAAATTTAATAAATCTAAACAACTAAATTTAAGACAAAAACAAATTATTATGCAATTTTCATTAGGACTGTCATATAGTATTGTAACGAATTTTACTGTAGGGTAGTTAATGTAGACCATCAGAACCAAAGAAAAACTAAAGACCAAAAACAAACTAAGACTAACTTTTAATTTTTGAAAAAAATATTCTTAAAAAATATTCTTAAAAAAATATTTTGATTAAATTACACAGTAAAAAAAATCCAAAAAAAATTAGGGTAAAACAAAAAAAATAAGCTCAACGTACCAGTACTTTTTACTGTAACATTTGTTTTTACCGTAAAATTTTAGGGAACAAAATACTCTGATGTATCATAAATTAACAGTAATATATACTATGTATTTCGGTAAATATTACTGTAAAATTACAATATAAAATTTAACAGCAACAATGATTCTTACGGTAAAAAATACTAAGACCCTAAGTACCGCCGTTTCTTACCGTAATTTTTTAGGAATTCTTTTACAATAAAAAAAAGTTACAGATGGAGAATTTTGTTTAATTATAAAGTCTATAAAAAATAAACACAACCTAACATTACCAGATTCCAGATTCATCAAATCTGATCGAATCAGATGGTTTGAGCTCCCCGTTTGAATGTAAAAACTCTAACCATGTTGCAGCTTCGCGCTAGTGCTCAAGGTTCCGTGAAAATATTTCTTGATTTTTGACGAAATTCATTTCTGCGAAAATGTGGCCATAGTTATTTCGTCACTTTGACTAAATAATCACTCGGAGCATATACCAAGAAAAGGTATTGTCAAAAACGAAGAAAATTTCGTGAACTTTAAGTATCAATTCTTTACTGTATTTGAAAACTCATTTTTCTCCACTTTAGAACTGCAACAAATAACCAGAAAAATTCAATCTTTTTCTTGTTGTTCTAAAGTTGTTACGTTTTAAAAAGAATAAATTCAATAAAAATAAAGAACTGGAATGCAACAATCTATACACATAACTCAATGCTTTAAGCTTCAAAACGCTTTACTCATGACAACTTTCAAAATCAATGAAATAACAAATGATTATTGAGTTTTTAAATAACAAGATTTCTCTTTTTTTCTACACATTACCATGTCAGCTATTACCCTGTAAAACTCATTATTTTCCTTTTCATTTATCTGTCGTAGCTTAAAAGCTAATGCATCTTAAAGAGAGCAAAATTAATCAAAAAGAAACAATGGAACGCACCAATCCATGCACATAGTTCAATGTGTTTGACCTACGGAGCATATTCTTAAAGGCGATGAGAAGACAAATGGGATTGCGAATTAGATCACCTGCAAAATGGCTGTTCGTAATTTAGTTTCATAATAACTCATGGTCTTTTAACGGAATGAATTAGAAACGGGAAAATGAGTTTAGCTTTATCGCTTGGAAATCCTCCACCGAATGGAGAACTAAACGTTAAGCCATAAGGAGTATTAAATAATGCATGTTTCCTGACAGGGTATGCTTTGTTAATGAGAAGCGATTTAATAATGCTGGAGCTTTTGATGCTAGAGAATTTGTCTTCGGAGGAGAATAATTCCTTTTGCGATACAGATAAAAATTAACTAGTTTAAATGTTAGCAATAATAGTAAATAGTTTATTGGAAAAACTTTTGTACAAGATGGAAAAATTTTATAGCTTTATTTTTTGAACATTGGAAGCAACTTGAAAGGAAATAACCTATTTATTTTTAAAACACATAGTGTACTTTTTAAATTGTTGTTATATTAATGTTAATGTATAAAAAGAGGATATTTTTTGAACCATGTAAAACAAATTAATTTTATTTTAATTTATCTTTGACCGTGAAAAGTTTCTATTTTTCGAAAAAATAATAATAATAGGCCATCATTATTTTTTTTGTTGATCATTTCTCTTACATGATTTATAGTTTTTTTTCCAACATGCTTTAACATTAAGGGGAAAAAGGACAAGTATGGAAGACTGAGTCGCGATGGCTCAGGGGATTGAGCATTCGCCTTCCAAATAGGCGAACCGGGTTTGAGTCCCAGTCGAGACGAATTCCGCATCCGGCTTGCACCGACCACAGTGCTAACGTGAAATATCTTCAGTCAGTATCGTGGGTTAGAGTCCCCTTGTCGTCAGACTAACGTGGTCCTCGTGGTCTTGTGGGAGATCCTCGTGGTCTTCCTCTCTATGTAACGCAAATGCGGGTTAGCTCCTTAAAAAAGTCCTCCACGCAGGCATATTTCTCCTAATACTCGATCCAGGAGATAACTTATCATCTGGATTGGGTTCAAAATTACAAGGCTACGGAGTTGAACATAAGTAGTCGTAAACCCATAAAATTGGGTCGGCTGTTCAACGACGGTTATAAAATAAAATAAAGTATGGAAGACTGGTGCAAATTTGGAATAAATTGGTTAATCCTCGGTTAAGTGATAATAGTGATAAAGATTGGTGTAAAGGGATCACTCACATATGACGCAATTATATCTTACGTACCACGTTTTCTTTCTGGAAAAATTGTGTCTAGGTTTGTCATCTCCTGGAGAATAGCTGACCTTCTTATTTAATTCTCAAAAGTATGGACTGTAGAGGGGGTGGTCAATTTGTATCCATGTAAAAGATCTGGCCAAATTTATAGGTACAGATGGAAGAATGGGGGTTTCCATTGCAATGCAACAGCAAAACGACAAAGTATCTTCGAATTTCAAAGTAATTCGGAATTTCATTTTTGAGTAGCCCTAGTACGCAGTGAGAATTCCTGGCTGATTCTAAGAAACGGTACGGAATCAGTCTATGAGGACATTACAGAAAGAGGTAGAGAGATTTTGCATTGCGTTTGTCTTAAGTTAACCGAACGCTTACCTTATTTTCTACTTCTTAGATATTCTACTCGATGTACATGATTTGTTAGTACATTTTGGTACATGCGCTACGAAATTCAAACAGCGCTACCGTTTGAGTAAACAAAAAACGCAACGCTTTACAAAATTTCTTCACAATTTAATAAAAGATGTGAAACACTTGAAGTCAATCCCATACAGATAGAGCTTTTACGAAATGAAAAGCCAGATTTATGAGTTTTTTCTTATCGAGTCATTCAAAATGTTTAGTCTATTGAATGGAATGGTCTATTGAGATAAATTGGCTCAAAAGTGTTTCATGCTTAATCTACAAGAAATAAAGATATTTTGTCTTATAGAAACAGTGTGGAACATAAATTAGCTATATAAATTTATTAGAAAGTTTTCTCTCAAGACTATGGAAGATATTTCTTAATGTAAATAATATTTTTTGTGGTTATCAATTGGAATTTTGAATAGGCAAATTTACTGAGACCCGTGCATATTTTTTGCCATAGACAAGATGTAGAGAATTTTAGCTTCATTTCTCTTTTGAATACCACAAAGCATTTGATTAAATTGACCACAAAGAGTTACTTATGGCCATAAAGTAATTTATGTTAATTAAAGCTTATAAATTTGGTCATGGACAATGACTCTATGCGTGGTCTTGAATCGAGGGCACTTTTCTATTGGTATTTATCGTTAAAAAAGTTAGACAACAGATACAAAAACTATACTTTGATACTTTCAAAATCAAGTCAGAAGGATAATCACGACGTCTGGAGAAAACGCAAGGAAAAGCATTTTTCGGAAAATCTGTAAAAATGCTGACATTCGCAGAGGACAAAGCAAAACAAAATAAACAATACGAAGGTTCTTGAAAGTTTTGCTAACTGAACCAACTAATAACAATCATTTTAAGTTTAAAGTTACAAAACCTTATATTTCTCTTTATAAAATGTTATTAGCCATTTACAATTTAATAAAAGAAAATATAAAGCGTTAACTTAACTTGAAGTTCAAATAAATTTTCAGAGCCACAGGATAAAAAAGAATAATATTTTTTGCTTTTGATCAGTAATTACTACATGTTCTTTAATGCAGACCATTTTTCAAAACTTTTATGCAAACATAAACATTAAACAAAAGCATTATTGGAGATAATAAAACTGTATATCCTGAAAAAAAACTTCCAGGCGTATAAACTAAACTACTATTATTGGAAACAAACATTCACGAACTGTATTCGAAAGAAGAATCTGAAATTACAGTTCAGTTACTTGAATAACTGCCTCCGGCTGACAGATTATCTACTTCGAATTGCATGCAATACAAGTTTTATGTACTTAAGCTTTAGAAGTAGCTGTCAAAAAATAGATTTTGGAACAAAAGCTGGTATTTACTTTTGGTTGAAAAGCAACAAAGGAAGGAACTTTTTTTCAATCGCTTCTTTATTTTTCTACCAAAATAAAAAGCTTATTATATATAAGTCTGCCTTTCAAAGGCCCTATCGCCATGTAAAGCAACGCATTTTTGTGAATAGTATGCTTTTTTTCATATCTGCTGTGTTTGCACTAGTTAATTATGACTATATCTTCAATTTTAGTATATATTTAACCAGATCTATCTATGCTAATTCTAAAAATAGGGCAAAACGTCATAGGAAGAAAAACCACAGTTTTGTGAAAATAAAAAGCGTTTGTAATCTTCTTTTCTTTAATGTTTAAAAAGTTACTTAAACGTTGCATTGTTTTAGGTACATAAAAATTTTCAAATAAGAATTAAGCTAGAGAATATTTTTTTTACTGCTTCATGAGATTTTTTTGATAAATTTTAGGTACTTCCATATCTGAGCCAAAAGTTATCTCTTCAACAGAATCATATTTATTTGTTGCAAGGAAATAACAAGTTATGTTGTAGCACTCGAAATTTGGCTATAAATTTACAAAAAGCATCAAGCTTTTTTTTCTTTAGGAAAACTATTTGGACAAGCTTGTATGGTGACGGGCATTAAAAAAGGACGTAATAACTGCCTCCTTGCTGTTTATGAAAAATCATTATATAAAAATTTCTTGTTGACACAGGCGCAGATTTAAGTCTTATACCTCTATATTTTCAGAACGAAAGAAGCCTACAACTGTTTTGAATTTAGTTGCTGTTAACCCCTCAAATCGACGTCTTTTGAAAATGGTTATTAAATTTAGATACAGATATACATCGTATTTCACCATTTGCATTTACAATAGCTGAAAAGATATGACAATGGGAAATTGAGTGCTTTTTTTCATGTCTCACTTGGGCTGCACAATGGTCTATTGGCGACGACCTTTGAAACAATCCTGAGGAAGATCCTAGGACTTGCCTTCTTAATGAAGAAAGATTTAAAGGGGTTCCTGCTGAATTTAATGCCGCTTTTACNCGCAATGAGGGGATTTTTGTTTTACAAGTGCTTGTATACTTTTGAATCTTCCGGACATTGAACGAGCACCATCGGTGCATATTCCGACACAATTTTTGCCTTCTAT
Source organism: Parasteatoda tepidariorum (assembly GCF_043381705.1). NCBI lineage: Eukaryota > Metazoa > Arthropoda > Arachnida > Araneae > Theridiidae > Parasteatoda > Parasteatoda tepidariorum. The sequence continues at coordinate 16,889,360 of NC_092213.1, forward strand.
GTTTTTCTCATTCATAAAATCAATTAAAATAGCAAATAATGCGAGCGCTGTTGTTGTGAGTTCGATTGATTTGCAGAAAAGTAGTTCTACTACTGACATATTATCACAAAATTGAATATAGGCAATTAAAAGATCATCTATATTAATATCTGTTGCTTAATTAAGCTGTATTGAAAACAATTTGACACGCAATTTTGGGAAAAGCTGTCATTTTACATCTTCACCTAGATCACCAAGTCGACGAGCAACAGTATCATTTGAAAGAGGTGTGAACTGTATTTGTTTTGGAAAATTATCTCCAAACATAGAGTTTACAATCTCAATTGCTGCTGTCTTTTACTTTACTTTTGTTTTGGCAGTTAAAAATAATTTAAAGAGAGAATAAAAAATACTCAATGTACATTACTGTTGTATACATTTTACTGTAAGTGGGGGGCGCGATGAAAATTCTGATTAGAAACTGGGCCGCGAATACTGAAAGGTTGAGAAACGCTGCATTAATACATAACTTAAAGATAAAATTGTTTGAAAAGTTCTTTAAGGCTTTTCCTACTGCAGTAATATCAATGTTTTTACGGTAAAAAGTCATTAAAGCAATAATTAAATTTTTTTAACCTATCAATTAAACTTTTCGCCTAAAATTTTAAGGTTCTTAAATATATTTAAAATTATTCACATAAGTGACGTTTTAAAAGCATTCTTCACTGAATTATCCAGCTTAAAAGCAACCATTGGTTTATAAATTGATGTAAAACATTGATTTTTGTAATAAATCTTTCAAAATCATGGTTTTTAATCGAAAAATATTTTTCTCTATTACCTATCTGAGTTAACTTATATTTTCCAATTCACTTTGTGTGTTTTCTCACTATACTTTTCAATTAACTTTATAGCATGAAACAGATTTACTTAAGCATTTTACGGCTATTTTTTACAATAAATATTTCAACAGTAGCTTTTGTATTTGCTTACAATTGGTTTGTTGATTGTAGTAAAAAATCTTTCAAAATAATAATTTTTAATCGAAAAATATTTTTCTCTATTATCTTTCTGAATTAACTTATTTTTTCCATTTCGTCTTAACGTGTTTTCTCACTATACTTTTCAATTAACTTTACAGCAGGAAACAGATTTACTTAAACTTTTTACGGCTATTCTTTACAATAAATATTTCAACAGTAGCTTTTATATTTGTTTACAAAGAAGTGAACCAGAAAACTCGAGTTTAAATCTTCTGCGAAATTTTCCTTCCAATACACTTGCATTTTCGCTATTATTTCCTTCACTTTTCTATTTTTGGAACATAAAAGAAGGAAAACAATAGAGTAAGCAGAGTAGAGATTTCTTCTCTCCATCGACAGTCTCTCTAAGGAAAAATAAATACTCGATTTTGTTTTAAAATCTATTTTTTGACAGGCAGTTTCGAAGTTAAAGCTGGACTCTTATGCTGCATGCTACTCGAAGAGATATTGTCTGTCAACTACTGGAGAATGCTATATATATTTGTTTGCTGNATATATATATATATATATATAGCCCTGTTATTACATATATATATATATATATATATATATATATATATATATATAAGACTAGACAGTAATTTCAAATTTTGCAATTCAGTATTTTTAATACAGTATTTGCCAGCTCTTATTTTGTAACACTATTGGTTTCGCTCATCAGTTTATGTGAGTTGCGTAAAAATAAAAAGAATATTTTGTTTTATTGCCTTAAATATATTGCTTTTTTTACGGGTCATTTAAAAAAGATTTGCATTACACCACTCAATTTTTTAAACTATTTCAACGTATTTCGTTCTTTACAACTTGAATATTTTCGTATAGTTCTTTGTTTATAAGTTTATTTAATACATACTCTTTCACCTGACATGATGAAAATTGTCACATCTGTTAAGGATTATTTTTATACAGTCTATGGAAGGGTATTTTCGTTATGTTATGCCTCAAATGTTATTAATAGTATTTAAGTTAAAGAAGCGAAAAGAAATCGTTTAACCTTTTGAAGGCGGCTGGTACAACCTAAGATCCCAATTAGTCAGATTTTTTATTCCGTAATATTTTCAGATAAAAATGGATTTTACGGTAAAAAGTACAGAAGCCTTGAGTACCACTGCTTTTCATTACAATTTTATTTGGAATTTTTACAGCGACCGGCCATGTCCAGAAGGTAAAATTATGCCATGTTCAGTAACCATAGTGATCATTTCTGATATCAAATAGAAATATTTTAAATAATAATGCCAACTTTTTAACTAAAATGGAAATTTCTATGGTCATTTAAATATTTTCAATGATAATGTTACGTCTTTAACTAAATTATTTCTGTCATTTCTGGAGCCAAACACATTGAGAAAAAATTTATCATATTTCTTTCTCTATGGGAACAACAAAAAGGTCGGTAACTTCAACTGAAACGGTTACGAAATGATTTTTGTAAAATTAAAAATAAAATATGGTCTTTATAATATGTAATAAAATTTGGTAAACGTGACCGAATTTGGTAAATGTGATGAAATTTGGTAATTTTATCTTAATATCTCAGAGCTTGACATAAAAAACCATTCATTCGGTTAAATTTATTTTTCAGTTTTGTATTTTTTACTAAATGTGTGATAATAAGAACTATAATTTTGAAAACTAGAATTTCCGGTAAACTGTTACCATATGAGGGTTTGAGGGGAATAATTACCAATTGAATGGTTTAAATACCATGTAATTTGTTTTTATTAACCAGAATTATGGCTGTTTTACAAGACATGCTATTACCCAAATGTATGGTAAATAAATCTTTTTTTCGTGCAAAGGTACCATAAATCAGATCAAACATGACAAACAATAATGCAATTGCATTAAAATGAACAAAGATGAAATTGACCCACTGTTTAAATGAAGCTTTTAAATGCTTTTGCAAATTCAGCTTAGTTTAGCCTGAACATCTGGGTCAAAATGCCGAATAATATATTGTTTAGTTATATCCACACTGTTTAAACATTCATTAAGGATAATTATTTTGATGCATTTATGTAGAAAATGTATCTTAATATAATATATTCTAATACCGCATACATTATTATCAAACATACGTTGCAAAATACCATTGTAATGTTTGGGTACAGTTAACAAAAATTCAATTTTCTTCCAATCGTATAATGCGTAAGTTTAATTAAATCTGACGCTAATTTGTTTTTATCATGAATCATTCGCATTCGGAAAAACTACAATTATTAAACCTCGAGTAGGAATCCCATAAACTCGTAGAAAACTTTCAAATTAATCATCTGAACCAACCATCTGCTAGCATAAGAGTTTCTACTCACATCACTTCACTTCACACAGTCGTCGAAGACGTATGAAAATGGTTAAATATATTTGGATTTATCGTTTGGAAATTTGATTTGCAAATTGCTTGCTACATTGGATTAGAATTAAATAATGTGCGTTTCATCAGCGAAGCATTCAAGTGAAGTGAAATATTATATTAAGCACTACTTAATGAAGGAAAATTTCAAATTTAAAAAAAATAAAAATAAGTTAAGAAATTAAATTTATGATTGCGTATTTAATTTTTCGAATTCAATCGTTTTAAGAATGTAATTAACTAAAACGTTTCAGTTCAAGCTTTGATTTCATAAAATTCATTTCATTATTTAATATTTTCTTAAAACATCATGAAATTCTCTGAATTGATTACATATTTCATTTTTCAATGTTATAGACAACATAACATTTAATAATTAATAATATAAAATTAACAGTCATATCTGTAGGAAAAGAAAGGAAACATTATAAGGATTAAAAATTTAATAGCATAACCCATATCTGCAACTATCATCGTAAGCCGCAAGGGTCCCCTTCCGATTATAGACTGGCGGCTCATGCACATTTGTGACAGTGTTTTTATTTATCTAAATTATCTTAATTCCATATTTTCTAACGATTATTATTGAATATTGTGCTCAAATAGGGCCAAAAATAACTTTTTTAGACAGAAACAATTATCTGGTTTCTATATCAGTAAATTACGATTAAACAATTATTTCTTGAATGATTTGAATGCAATTTCTGTCAAGATTTATTTTTTAAAAAAGCATAAAATTAATTTAATTTCGATAAGTTAAAGTGCATTACCATTTTCAATGTCTACAAACAGCCCGTTGAACGGGAAGCACCCATTGGCAAACATGGTCATACGCCGTTATTGACAAGTATGCGCCGTGTACTTGTAAATAAAAAGTGCTTGAAAACCCAAGGAAACTTTAGACTATCATTGCATTTTAATAACATTGTTAAATGGAGTTTTCTTAAGAGATTACGAATTATAAAATTAATGGATTTTTTTTAGGGAAATACACAATGCCTATAAGATAAATTTACGTTATGATCAGTTACATACTGCGTTTTATCATCAGTTACGTTTTATGATCAGTTACTTGTAAGATAAGTGGACTGATTATAAGTGGACTAATCATAAGTATCACTGTCACTGGTCATTGAGCGTTTGGGTGACCACTTTGGTTAACTTTTGAAGAGACCATTGGACCGCGGTATCGGTCTTCATTAAACTGTTCGGCATCGCGAGCAGGTTTTCGGACAACCAAATCGGTGAAGCCATTCCCTTTTTGGGGATAAAAATTTTGATGATGTGTCTTCGAATGGATGATGTGTTTTGTCGTCAGTAACCCAATGTGTGAGACGCGTTGGGTCAAGGAATAGAACGTTCATCTCCCAATAAAGTGACCCAGGATAAAATCACAGCAATAAATAGTCAATACGAATTCTGCTCCTGGCTCGCAGCAATCACAGTGCTGACGCAAAATATCCTCAGTTGTAGGTGGATCATGTGTTAGAATCCCATTGCCGTCGAGCTAACCTTGGAAGAATTTCTTCAACTTCCCCTCCATGTAAAGCAAATGCAGGTTAGTTCCATCAAAAAGCCTCTCACGAAGGTTGGTTTGCTGCATTACGTGATCCAAGAGTCCACTTGTCTTCAGAGCTAGGTTCAAAATTACAAGGATATGGAGTTGAATATTGATAGCTGTAAACTTAGAAATAGGTTAGCTGATCAATGCTGGAAAAATTATAATGATAAATAGCCCATTGAGCAGTTTTAGGGCTGCTATAAAATAAACGCTAAATGAATATTATTTTAAATCTGCCAATTACATCACACCAATTTAACACACAACTCAAAAACGATAACCAGTCTAAAATCTTTCAATATATAAAATAAATATTTCTGAGTCTAAACATAGATAAGTAATAATAATAGCAAAGAATATCATGAAATTTTCTTCCAGAGACTGAGTGAGGACATGAAATAAAATATTTTCTCAATAAAAGGGGTTCTGCTAGATATTAAACCGAACATTCTGAAATTACTTTTCAGAGCTTTTGCAATCCTTTTTCGGTTGACAGATAATATCTAAAGGTATGTTATCACACAATATTCGATTCTTGTTAGGAAGTTTAGAACTAACTGCTAAGAAATAGATTTTTTGAAAGGAATATATCGAAGTAATTTCTTTCTTTAAAAAAAAATAAGGAACCTGGTAGAAAATATCAATTGTCCATTTAGTTGTTTTTGTTTTTATTCTATTTTTAAGGGGGAAAAACTTCTAAAGTATGTTTAAGTATATTGAAAAGAATTTTAATCGGAATGTTCTATTTAAGGAACTTTTCATTTCTAAGCAAAATCGAAATGGGTTATTAAGTTTTAAAATACTTTAGAAAAACGATAAAACTTATAGTGCAAGAGAAAACTTCAATTTTAATAAAAATTTTAAAATTTATATATTCCTCAAAAATTTCGAAGTAGTTCCAGAATATTCACTGATTTTATTCATGATGCTATAGATTGTTTAGAGCTATTGCCATTGCCACTAAAATCTCCGATTCTCAAAGGTTTTTATTACTGGCATTGAACAGTCGACCCAGAAGGCAAGGGAACTCCTGGATCAAGCATTGGAACAAACTAGACTTTATGGAGGACTTTTCAATGGAGCAAACTTGCATTCGAGTAACATCGAGAGGAAAACTACGAAATCCTCTCACGGTTAGCTTGATGGTAAGGGGATTCTAACTCATAATCCATCTGCTACTCAGGATATTTCTTGGTGTGATTCAGGCGCAGAATTCGTATCAATCGACCACCCCTGGGATTCGAACCTAGGTGACGTTATTAGGAGACAAACGCTGTATCCCCTGAACCATCGTGGCAATTCTCGAAGTGTACGATTTCTGTAATTTACACTGTAAAAAAATGTGGTATAATATCTCTCCAAATTCAATGTTGAAAAAGAAATTTTTGATGAACCCCAATTTTGGAACACTTTAGATATCGTTAGTAAATTGTTTAATTAGAACATGAAGTGACATGAATTTGTTGTTACCTTGTTCGTCACTATACATAAAAAGAAACAAAAGTTCAAGAATTTAGTAATGTAGCCATGTTTTTAGTTATGTAATAAGGATAATTATACATCAACTTTTAAAAATCTATCAACTATGATAAATAATTTCATATTATTTAATTTCTATCCATTTCTGTTCGGTTAAGCCTGATTCGAATCGGCCTTAACCCTTTGCTTGAGGGGTAGGTATCATGTTGTGCCATTACATGTGGTACACATGTTGTACCAGCCGTAAGAAAAAAGTTTATATTCTCTTTGGCATGTGCAAGTTTGATTTACAAACTAATTTCATTTTAAGAATTAAAAGGCGTATTCATCTTTAAATACTCTCACTTTAAATTGTATCATCTAAATTAATTTATTGCCTCTTTTGTGTGTATTTATATTAGAAACTTTAATGTAACTGAAAATCAAAAATGAAGGCAACTATTTTCCACCAAAGGTTGTGTAATGAAATCTACATTTTATTTTGCGATACTTGAAATTTTCCTTGATGTTTGATGTTTCAAAGCATTATATCTACCCTTACGAAAAATTAAGGAGTTTTTGAGGTTGACAGATGTAAAAAAATACACCTGAGGTAGAAAATGAGGTTATGTTGAGGTTTACCAAAATTAACCTCATTAATAAGCCTCAATTTCAATCTCATTGACTCCTCACAAAATCAACCTCATATATAACAGAAATAATTTTACTTTTGATCAGGTGAAATTATTCACACCTCAAATACACGTATTTTCTTGAAGTGTAGAAAGAATAATCCATACACCTCAGAAGCAACCTCCCTAAGCTGGTAACTGGTTAAGTAAATTTCCATCAACTTCCTTTGATTATACATCATGGAATGTTGACCTTTTAAGTTGTTTTTGAAATCAACTTCGAATTCACTTCAAATCAACCTAGACACTTCAAAAATGTTTTAAATATTTGCAAGAGTAGTTATTCATGACAGCACTTTAGGTGTTCACATCATATCATTTTAAATCCCGACAAAATATTTCCCAAAATCCCTCATTTGTACAGAAACGTGTTTTTATGCTACGAAGGAATTTCCCACAAAAACTCTTACAAATTTTACATATTAAATATCCGTGAAACATCGGATATATCTATAATGACGTAAGATAAAAAACCAAGTGTCACAACATCAAATAAAAACATGCATCCATGTTTACAACTAGAAAGATGGTTATGAAGATGAAAACTTACCTTTAACGCATAGAAAAATAATACGAAACCATGCAAAATAAAAAACATAGTGGGTGTAGTACAGTGTGAGAAAAAAAAATGGAAATCACCATGAATAACTTTCGATCTAATGATCGGATCTTCCTGTTCTAAGACAGAATATTAATGATTTGAAGGGGGACTTTACATAAGCAAATTAATTAGTGCATGCACTGTAAAAAAATCACGAAATGTTTCTGAATATATGAGGCAGCTATAGTGCATGTTGTTTTAAAAAACATTTCTTAATATTTCGAAAATCTCTTATAGGGCTAGACTACAAACAATGACAATCGCCATCTATAAAAAAAGTATCTCAAGACAGAATCGAGTTAACATGTCTTATATTAACATGTTAACATGTCCTATCTTACATGTCGAGTTAACACGCATTATATCTAGTGTATAGGAATATAACAGCTGTAGTGCTAGAAACGCTACATGATTCCCACATCCAAATTTTATCTGTGATATAATTTGATGAAAAGATTCCACTAGTTGATTCATTGCTTGTGAGAAGTCGGGAGAGCTGTATTAGGATCACAGTTGTGGGCGTGGCTGTTTCAATTGGCTGTAGAGTGTTTACAGGCCTTTATTTCGTGTGATCGAGACTAAGTAGCAACAGCTTGAGGAGGACAGTGTCGTAGTTACAAATAACATGTTAAATGTTCACTACGAACCATTCATCGAACTAGGTGTGTTTAAAACGAAGTTGTGCTTTCATTTGAGGCAGATTACATGTGCGAATCCCCCACGAGGGGCTAAGCTACCGACAGAGTCAGCCATCTTCAATCAAAAGGCACCTCTTAAAGAATCGAGTTAAGAGGTTTCATAGAGTGAAATTTTTTACGGTGTACGATATTTTTAAATTACGAAATCACAAGCATTTTTCTCTGAATAAAAATATCCTTTTTCGACGTTTTCGGATGTCTGACCCCCTAAATATAGGGAAATATTGTCCCAATAGATTAGTCAGAACAGCTGCTGAAAGTTTAGTCCTCTAAATGTTGTTTGTACTTCATCATTTATATTTACTTCGTTTTTCGTCATATCTCGCTAAATCATTAAGCGAATTCAAAAACAAAAATACTCAAGTACAAAATTCGTTTCTCCGAAGATAATTCCATGAAAAAAATAACTTTTAAAAAATTTATTATTATTTATTATAAGTCGAATATATCCCCTGAGAAATCAAATTTTAACTATACGACTTCTCTAAAATTTGATTTTTCATGAACCATTTGAATTTACCGAATATATTTGAACTCAAATTTTGTATTTTTCCATCTAAAATTACATTCTTTAAAATGATGCAAAAAATTACATACCATGAAATTAAAAATTTTTTCGACTATTATTTTTTTAAAAAAATTATTAATAATTGTTACAAGTTGTAAAGGAATTATATAATTGTGAGCAAAAAATGTTTAATTCGCTTAAAAAAATGTCGATATATATCGACATAGGCAAAAAATAATCTTAACATTAAGGGGTAAGCTTTGGAGCGCTCTTCTGACCAAATTATTGGGACCATATTTCCCAAATTGCTGCTACCCCCTTTATTTTGAGGGACGAAAATCCGTATTCGTCGAAAAAAAGGTATGTTTATTTAGAGAACGTTCGTATTGGTGTTTAAATATTTGAGGTAACCCCCTACAACCATTAAGTTTGAGTCCTATTACTTTTTTAATTTTCTAACAGTCGTTGAACAGCCGTCCCAGTTTTTTGAGTTTACGACTACTATTGTTCAACTCCGTAGCCTTGTAATTTTGAACCCAATTCAGAAGGGAACTTTTGTATCAAGTATTGGGAGAAATTTGCCTTCGTGGATGACTTTTTTATGGAACTGTGGTGTTACATGGAGGGAAAAACCACGAAAACATCTCACGGTTAACTTGACTGCAAGGGGACTCTAACCCGTGATCCGTCTACCACTGAGGATATTTTACGCCAGTACTGTGCTCTGTGCAAGCCGAATGCGGAATTCGTGTCGATCAGGCATCGCTGGGTTTTGAAACCGGTTAACTTAACTGGAAGGCGAAAGCTCTATCACCTGAGTCATCAAGGTTCTAAGATTGAGTCCTTGGACGTAAAGATTCTATCATTAGATTAATAGTTAGGCAGCAAAGTCAGCCCTTTTTTTTTTAATTTATTCATTTTTTTGCTCACTCTGCATGTAACATGTTAAGTAACACCTTAAAAATTTTCAATTGAAGAACATTTAATTGTTAGCTGTAAATACGGAGCAATAATGTGCTTTATATCAGGTGATTTTCATTGAAAAAAATGTTTTTCAAATTGAATAAAACATCACATTTAACAAGTTCTTTAACTAAGTCATTGCATATAAATCTTACATATTATACGCTAAAAACCTCAAATAAAAATTTAAGAAGATACTGAGATAATAAAAAATAAAAGAATAAAAAATAAAGATAAAAACTCATCAATTCTTTTAAGTACTAAATTTATTCAACTCTAAAACAGAGAAACCATCGTAATGATTTGAATACATTTCAGCTAGTATTAACATAAAAAATAAAAGAAACTGATACATATCACATCATTGAAAAATTTCACATGAAATAATCCGAATTAGTAATTGAACAGATTAAACAGACCAAGAATGTGAAATAACTAATACATTTCGAATGAGAAAAGGCAGCCGATATAGTGATAAGTAGAGCCCGGATTTTGATGACCTAAAAATTCTCAACTAATGCCCTTAAAAAGTGCAAAAAATGCCCTTAAAAATTCAAAAATTGCGCAAAAGTTCCTTAAATAAAGCAAAAATATTGAATTAAAAAAATTTTTTGCTCTTTAAAATTATAATGAGTCATTTAAAAAATAGAAAGCATTGCAATACTTGTTCTAAGTTCATTAAAGTTTGAAAAATATGTTTTATATCCTAAAATAACAAAAAAAAGGAAAATATATTGACACCAAAATATTTTTATTTTGTATAGAAACTTTAATGAATATAACAACTTCCATCTCATAATATTACTAAATATCAGAATTACATTGGATTATTAAATTTTTTTTGATAATTTGAAATGTAAACGAGCGTCTCTTGTCTGAAAGTAAATTTTCATTCCTGCAGAAGCTTCTTTCAACGTCTACTGATGTTATAGGTGCGTACTTGAAAAAGAC
>NC_092213.1:16900403-16909292 GCF_043381705.1 Parasteatoda tepidariorum
CGAGTTAACATGTCTTATATTAACATGTTAACATGTCCTATCTTACATGTCGAGTTAACATGTATGTGGGGACGGCATGAGTGGTCGTCTTAAATAAAAGACACGTTCTTAAACAAAAACATATATATTGAAGATTATATTTACATAAGGACGGACGATTAACTATTAACGATTAAATAACAAAAAAATAATAAATGAGAGTTCGTCTAAAAGTTTTGTATAATCATAACTCCTCTTTGGAGTGCATCTCCGTCTGTTTTCGTTCGTTCTCCACCCCGCTCTCTCTCTGGGAAATCCCCACTGCTTCCTCGTCGTGCACAGGGATCAGCTTACGGCTTACATTGACAGGCGGGACTTCTAGCTTACGGATCTGAGGACTGAGATTAGGTTACAGCTTTGTGTACAGGAGCTGGCACCATATGTATTATATCTAGTGAATCGGAATGTAACAGTTGTAGTGTTAGAAGCGCTACATGACTCCTACATCCGAATTTTATCTGTGATATAATTTGATGAAAAGATACCACTAGTTGATTCATTGCTTGTAAGAAGTCGGGAGAGCTGTATTAGGATCACAGTTGTGGGCGTGGCTGTTGCAATTGGCTGTAGAGTGTGTACAGGTCCCTATTTCGTGTGATCGAGACTAAGTAGCAACAGGTTGAGGAGGAAAGTGTCACAGTTACAAATAGCATGTTAAATGTTTACTACGAACCATTCATCGAACTAGGTGTGTTTAAAACGAAGTTGTGCTTTCAGTCGAGGCAGATTACATGTGCGAATCACCCACAAGGGGCTAAGCTACCGACAGTGTCAGCCATCTTCAATCAAAAGGCACCTCTTAAAGAATCGAGTTAAGAGGTTTTATGGAGTGAAATTTTTTACGGTGTACGATATTTTTAAATTACGAAATCACAAGCATTTTTTCTCTGAATAAAAATATCCTTTTTCGACGGTTTCGGATGTCTGACCCCCTAAATATAAGGAAATACTGTCCCAATAGATTGGTCAGAACAGCTGTTGAAAGTTTAGTCCTCCAAATGTTGTTTTTACTTCATCATTTATATTTGCTTCGTATTTCGTCATATCTCGCTAAATCCTTAAGCGAATTCAAAAACAAAAATACTCAAGTATAAAATTCGCTTCCCCGAAGATAATTCCATGAAAAAAGTAACTTTTAAAAAATTTATTATTTTATTTAATAATAGTGAAGTAAGTCGAACATATCCCCTGAGAAATCGAATATTAATTATACGACCTCGCAAAATTTGACTTTTCATGAACCATTTGATTTTACCGAATATATTTGAACTCAAATTTTGTATTTTTCCATGAAAATTACATTCTTTGAAATGATGCAAAAAATTGCATACCATGAAATTCAAAATTTTTTCGACTATTATTAAAAAAAAATTATAATTGATATAAATGGCAAAGGAATTTTATAATTGTGAGCAAAAAATGTTCAATTCGCTTAAAAAATGTCCATATTTATCGACATACGCTAAAAATAAACTCAACAATAAGAGGTCCAAACTTTGGAGCGCTCTTCTGACCAAACTATTGGGACCATATTTCCCAAATTGCTGCTACCCCCTATATTTTGATGGACGAAAATCCGTATTCGTCGAAAAAAATTTATGTTTATTTAGAGAACGTACGTATTGGTGTTTGAATATTTGAGGTAACCCCCTACAACCATTAAGTTTGGGTCCTATTACTTTTTTAATTTTCTAACAGTCGTTGAACAGCCGTCCCAGTTTTTTGAGTTTACGACTACTATTGTTCAACTCCGTAGCCTTGTAATTTTGAACCCAATTCAGAAGAGAACTTTTGTATCAATTTCTCCGGGAGAAATTCGCCTTCGTGGATGACTTTTTCATGGAACTGTGGTGTTATATGGAGGGGAAAACCACGAAAGCATCTCACGGTTAACTTGACGGCAAGGGGACTCTAACCCGTGATCCGTCTACCACTGAGGATATTTTACGTCAGTACTGTGCTCTGTGCAAGCCGAATGCGGAATTCGTATCGACCAGCCATCGCTGGGTTTCGAAACCGGTTCACCTAACTGAAAGGCGAAAGCTCTATCCCCTGAGCCATCCCGGTTTTGAGATTGATTTTTGATCATAAAGATTCGATCATTAGATTAATATTTAGGCAGCGAAGTCAGCCTTATTTTTTTTTTAATTTATTCATTTTTTTGCTCATTCTGCATGTAACATGTTAAGTAACACTTTAAAAATTTTCAATTGAAGAATATTTAATTGTCAGCTGTAAATACGGAGCAATAATTTGCCTTAAAATTTATTTTTTTTCAATAAATAAAATGTTTTTCAAATCACATCACATTCAACAAGTTCTTTAACTAAGTTATTGCATATAAATTTTACATATTATATGCTAATTTTCTCTAATAAAAATTTAAGAAGATATTAAGATAATGAAAAACAAAAGAATAAAAAAATGAAGATAAAAACTTATTTATTCTTTTTAGTACTAAGTTTATTAAACTCTAAAACTGCCAAACCATCGTAATGATTTGAGTACATTTCAGCTAGTATTAACATAAAAAATGAAAGAAACTGATGCATATCCCATCATCGAAAATCATAACACATATCTATTATTCGCATGTTATATTCGCATGTTTTACAGGAATATTGCACGAAATAATCCGAATTAGTAATTAAACAGACCAAGAACGTGAAATAACTAATACATTTCGAATGAGGAAAGGCAGCCGATATGGTGATAAGGCTTTGCCTTTGTGATCTTTAATACAGAGATTATAGCGCAGAGGAGGATTCAATTTGATTAGAGCTGAGAACTACGTTAAGAAATCTAACGAAATGAATAATTATGTGAAAAAATATGCAACGCAACTTTAAAAAAAAGAAAAAGAAAATGAACTTACATCTCTAAGCTTTAAAACGTGTTTTGGTCATCTGGAAGTACAGAACAATAATTAATTTTAAATCATATGGTTTTCATCGCTAAAGTAAGTTTTCCTAATTAACATAAATTATCTCACTTAACATTTTCTTTCAATAAGTTCCACTGATACCAGACCTATTTTGTCCCAACTAACTCGTATTTGAATTGAGGAAAATATAATGTTTATGAAATTCAAACGCACAAATTCTTTTAAATTAACCACCGTAATGATTTGAAAATATCCTCAATCTGGCATTAACATGAAAATGAATGCAACTGATACATATCACATCATTTAAAAGTCGCAACGAATCTCTGTAATGTCCCAAAAGTCATCATTTCAACAGAGTTCATATTTGCATGTTACAAAGGAATGTCTCGCAAAATAATCCACAGTAGCAGATTAAACAGACCAGGAGCGTGAAACAACTGATACATTTCCATTGAGATAAGATAGCCGATATAATGTCCCGCCATCGAATAATAGCATAACAGCAAAAGGTTTCTGTTGGCGAACATGGCGATCAATCATCAAAGAAGCTTTCGCCGAAGCTTTGAACATTTGCATAACTAAACTAACTAGATAATTTTAAACGTGTAATTCTGATACAAAACATTTCAATTCTTTTTTAAATGTTGATTATGCGATAGCTTTGATTACAGATTAAAGATTGTAAATCGTCACTGTTGAAGGATTTTGGGGAGATGAGTTAAAATAGTTTATTTAGAATTTACATTTAACTCTTTGATGCGGAATTTTAACTAAGCATATTTTTTATACTTTTTTGATTATTTTGTATTTATTTAAATTAGTTCATCAAAATTATAAATTAAGTTTAAGTTAAGTTAGTTCATCAAAATTATAAATTAAATTATCAAAATTAGTGAGAAATATTATATTTAGCATTTTAATTATTTATGAATATGAAATACAGCATGAAACATAGGTGTCTTTTTCCTGCGTAAAATCTTCCAAACATGGCTCACTTAACAATAATTTTTCATGTTTGCAGTTATTTAAATCTAATAGAAAGAGTTATTCATCACTGAAATTTCTTTGTTTACGAAATCAATTATCGATAAAGTTTTGATTATGAAAGAAAAAAAAATTAAACTAAACTGCAACTTTAGTGCAAATATTATTCCGATGATCTAACAGGTTTTATAGTAACTATTAGACTGTTTTATGAAATTAAAATAAACTAAAATATATTTTTGCGTTTATTTAGAATGTTAGAAAAAATATAGTAAAGTAGAACCTATGACCCATCTGCACCAAATAGTTATGACCTGGTATACGAAATAAAAAATTCTGTGAATATATTGATTTTTAACGAATATATTTATTTATTAAATGAATATATTTATTTATCAAATACGTACATTTATTTTAGGCATTTACATACGTTTAGAAGGGCGAATTTTTTTTAATGTAATAAACGAATTTTTTTTAATTGAAACTTTAAACACATTAAAGAATCTAAAAATTTTAAAATGTCAACTAAAAAAATGGTTTCCATCGACGAGTTTAAAAAATTTACTTAAAATATATTATCACACGGTTGCTCATAATAACTCACAATAATTGTACATAGAATTTTAAAAAAAATTTGTTAGTTGGTGAGTATAATTCTTGATTGATTAAAAAATTTTTAAAAAAATGAAATTTTGATTTTTGGTAGAGTTGAATGTCAAAAATCACGATTTTTGGAAAAATTATGCTGTTAACTAATACAATAAGCAGTGATAAAAGAAAAGAAAAACACCGTTTAGTACGATTTTGCCAGTAAGTTTTATTTTTAAAAAAATAGGATGCGTTATTGGACCAAAAATTTAAATTTAAATTGGTTTTTAAAACTTTTAATTTCATTAAGTCCTTTAAAGTATAAAAATTTGTTAATTTTTAACCGCAAGAGTTTATTTATACATCTCACTTAACAATTCTCATTTAAACATCACAAAATATAATTTTTATAATTTTAATTAATTTTAAAGCAGACAGTTTAGTTTTCCTCTTATAAGTACTACAGCAAAATGAAACAGTTGAATTTTAGTCAGTGTTTTAAATATCGGCTGCATTTCATCGTCTTAATAATATAATTGCTCAAATAACTTTGAGATAGAATATAATTTATTAATTTCTAAATTAATCATTTTCAAAGAGAATAAAATTATGCGTTTCAAATATTCCACTATTTTAACTATTAAAATTAAATTAGAAACTTTAGTTCGTGTTAGTCATTTCTAATTTTTACTTATACGCGGTGAGAATTTAACCACCATCTAATTATAATATTATAATTTAACTTCATGCAATACCTAGTAATTTATTCCTTATATGATAAGATAAAAAAAAAGATATGAATTCATTTATTTCATAAAATTATTCGTATTATTTTTTTGTTTTCGCCTCTGATTAGTTTTTTACTTTTGTCAAACCTAATCTCTGGAGAATTTCAACACAAATAAAATAATGAAAAAGTAGGATGATGTTATTAAAAAATATTGAAAACTAAATTCTTTAAACATAGTTATACGCACATTAATTGACTTAAATCTTTTAAATTTAAATTTTTCTACTTGTTTTGTTGGTTTATTATGCTAAAGGGAATAAATTGAATATTTTTTTTTCAGTTCAAAGAAATCAACTCTTTTTGAACAAAGAAAAAGTGTTTAAAAAGTCCTTTAAAAATTACTTTTAACAAACATACTAAATTAATAAACTTCTTTAATCATTACAACTAACAAATTTTCATTTTTGTATATCAAACAGTTTCACTGGTAATTAATCTTTACATTCGTTACAAAACATTTTCCTTTTTAAATAATTATTTCTAAAGAGAAAAAGAAGCAAGTTAAAGCCTTTATTAATCAATGTATCAATAAACCAACGAATCATCAGTTAACCAGTGAATAAGGGAATCAGTGAGTCAAGAAATTTTTTAATTGGTTTTACAGTTGAACATTTGATGGAATTTGAAATGATAATAATAAATGAAGAGTTTGCTATATCTGCTTGTGTGCCTCTCTTATAATTCCAGATCCAGCATGCATTCTAAAATTGAGACAGTCAATGAAAATGGTAATTTTAGCTACCGATCCTAAAAATCGTACAAAAATTTCAATTAGATCTTAGAGTTATAGTTGTTGTAGTTCATTTACGTCGCACTAGAGCTGCACAATGGACTAATTTTGATCCTCTGCAAAGGAGATGGCAACCCCGCTTCGGTAACCCGACGAACTGCACGTGCAGTCAAGCGCTTTACGGTAGACCAGTTTAACGAGGACCAATACCGCACACCCTCGGTCCTTTTCAGACTGATTCGCGTGGTCACCCACCCGCACACTGACCGCAGCCAGTGATGCTTGACTTCGGTGATCTGCTGGGAACCGTGTCTTAACGACCAGTCCACAGCGGGACATTAGATCTTAGAGATAAAACTTTTGCAAAATGGAATTTCCTTATTGGCTTAGAGCTGCAGGCGATTTTAAAGAAAGCGTCAGTATTGTTTGCTTGCTTATAGCTCTCATAAATGAGAAAAGGAGTTAGTTGCACTTTCTTAGATGTTTAATTATTTTTTATTCCTTATATCCGATGAACTCAATGATTAATGTTAGCGTGGTAGCGTAGCATAGCCAACTGCGTCACCAAATTAGTATTTCGTTAGTAATATATCACCACAAGTTTATTTTTTTTATATAATTATGATTTTATAATATATTTCTCTGAAACTAATTAATGGATTAATGAAGAAATATTACCAAATTGTTCAGGAGAAAGGAAAGAAAATGACTTACTATTATTGACATCAATGATGCCTAGTTAATTTTGAAATAACTAATTGGATTTAAAGCTACGTACTAAAAATAATAATTAATTAAGAAATGACATTAATTCATTTGGAGGAAGTATACTAAATCACCATACTATTATTGATGCCTATGATGCTTAATTAATTTTGGTAATAGGGACTAACTGAAATAAAAAAGAGACTAGGAAAATTAATAGAGAAATGGTACTAATTCATTTGAGGGAAAAGCGAAAATTCGCCAACCTATCAACGCAAATTATGTTTAATTATTTATAGTAATAGATAATTGATTCATTGTAATTAATTGAAATTAAAAAAATGAAAGCTGTGCTAAAATGCAACTTTAATGGAGAAATTGTACAAATTCGAAGTAAAAGAAAGGTAAAAACAGCCACACCATTATTGAAGCAATGATACTACATTAATTTTGGTAATAAATACTAATTAAAATAAATGTATAAGCCATGTACTAAAAACTATCAATAAATCAATAATCCAAATGCGTTTAGGAGAAAAGTAAAAAATTGCCATATTATTATTGATACCAGTGATGCTTCATTAATTTTGCTAATAGGCACTCTAGGTTATCATAGTAATTGGAGCTGTTTTAATTACAATTACCAAGCACACTAATTTAGGTAAAATGAATATATCTTTTAGCTTTTAAAAGCAACATTAATACTGAGAAATTTTAATATAGATACTGAGGAAAGAGATTGCTTGATTCAAAATGGAAAACTGCCAAAGAAAGTCGCCAAAATTGTGGTAAATTCCGACTATCATGAGTTGGCCACGGACAAGTATCAATCGAAAAGATACTGAATATAGTTCATGTTTATGAGTGAATAAAATATTAAAAACATGCCATGCTTAATCTAATAATGTAAAGCTACTGGAACGGACAAAAAATAGTAATAACGAAAACAACTGGAATTATTTTAACTTTATTAATTGTGCTGGTATATGACTTTTAAATTTGTGAATGGTTTTGTAGTGTTGTTCAGTACTGATTTATTGATAGTTTGGTTTTTTCACCCTTTACGGAGAACACACAAAGTGTGATACATCAGTCAGTGATTTTCTTCTATGGCTTTGTTGAATACATTAATACCAATATATTATTTACTTTTTCCAAAATTTCATAATCTACTTTTTATTATTGTTATTTACTATCTATACCTGGAGCACTTTGGAAAGTATCTAGTCAGAACTGTATTCTCGAACAGTTTCCCTCTTTGCTTCTAATTGTTCTGATGATTCAGACGAAAATGGTTAGGCAGTATGTACTCGATCGGTTCTCAGTTTTCTAACCTGTTGCTCGGGTGCTTCGGAGGAAAGGGTAGATTTATTTAATTATTTTATTTTATTTTTTACTTATTTATTTAATTTTGTGCAATTGAGGTGTCACCCGACTAAGAGTGCTTTGTCTAGAAATGAGAGTTTAAATTTCAAGATGGCTGGATCACGCTATTGGTTGAAACTTCACTACTTGCAAAAGAAATACTATTTAAAATTTTTGCA
Source organism: Parasteatoda tepidariorum (assembly GCF_043381705.1). Lineage (NCBI taxonomy): Eukaryota > Metazoa > Arthropoda > Arachnida > Araneae > Theridiidae > Parasteatoda > Parasteatoda tepidariorum. The sequence continues at coordinate 16,908,671 of NC_092213.1, forward strand.
ATTTTGTGATGGTTTCTGCAAAAGTTGAAACTCATGAAAATAAAACTAATACTAATATTACGTACACATTTAAAAGAATAAAATTAGACCAGAAAACACGTGAAAGCAAAATCAGTAGCAAAAGTTAAATAAATGCGGTCAATACGTACCATCTCCCTTCCCACACGTAGTGATATCAGTTTCAACCAATAGCGTAGTTAGGCTACTTTGAAATTTAATCGCTCGTGTTTAGATTGCGCATCATTTAAGTGGTGTAGTTTTATGAATAATCCTCTCCACAAAAAAAGGTATGTCAATATTGACAATGGTTATTGCGTTGCTAAACCGAAAATTGACATATTTATATTTATTCCAATTAAAAAATTATTTACCTATCTATCTATCTACCCATCTATCTATTTGTATATATACACAAATAATAAAATAAAAATTAATATAAAGAGAAACCAAAAATGGGCAAACCAATCTTCGTTTTCAAGTCACATCTATTGGTATAAATTAATGCGATATTTCTGAATAAAGAATAATTATCCTAAGATAAAAATTATTCTTTGTATGTGTTGAAATCGCAAAAAACTTTTTGTTGAAAAAGAGGATGTATATATATATATAGTAATAGATA